>NW_023270454.1:12139815-12171337 GCF_011800145.1 Mirounga leonina
TCTTCTTCTTCTTCTTCTTCTTCTTCTTCTTCTTCTTCTTTCTTCTTCTTCTTTCTTCTTTCTTTTCCTTTCTGTGCCATTTTTTTAACAAATGTATGTGCTCCCAGTCTTAGAAGCTGTGTGTTCCTGTAAGAGAAACAAAAAAAACTTGTGGTATATCGCCACCTTCTGGAAGGTAAGAGGAAAGCTCCTAATTAACAACTGGTTGAATTGTTAAAATCAAAGTAAACAAAACCTTACTTCAATAAGAAAGATTCTCACTACTTGTGATATGGCAACAGAGGCATTTATCATTAAACACTGTGAAAAATCACTGTAGTACAATGCTGTAGGCTGTACTAAATCCTTACATATCAATAACCATCATGATGTAAATGGATTAAACTCAAAAATCAAAATGCACAGAGTGAATGGATGGATACAAATGCAAGACCAAACTATATGCTGCCTACAGAAGACTCATTTCAACTCTGAAGACGTGCAAAAGCTCAAAGTGAAAGGATGGAAGATGATATTCCAAGCCTATGGAAACCAAAAGGAGGCAGGCATAGCCCTACTTACATTAGACAAAACGGACTTCAAGACAAAAAGGGTAACAGGAGACAGAGGTCATGATATAATGACAAAGAGGTCAGTACCTTAAAAAGACACAACAACTGTAAATATATACACTCCCAATGCCATAGCATCGAAATATATTAAGCAAATAATAACAGACCTTATGGGAGAAATAGACAACAATATAATAATATTAGAGAACTCCACGATCAACAATGGATAGATCATCCAGACAGAAAATCAACAATAAAACATTGGAATTGAATCACACATTAGAAAAAAGATGGTATTAACAGACATATAAGGAACATTTCATCCAACAGCAGTGGAATACACATTCTTCTCAAGTGCATATGGAATTTTCTCCAGAATAGATCATATGATAGGCCAAAACAAATCTTAGCAAATTCAAAAAGACTGAACTCATATCAACTATCTTTCTTGATCACAGTGGTATGAAACTAAAAATTAGCAACAAGAGGAAAGTGAGAAGATCTATAAATACACTAAATAACACACTTCTAAACAACCATTGAGTAAAAGAACAAATTAGAAGGGAATTCAAAAATTATCTCAGAACAAATTAAAATGGAAATATAACATATCAATTATTGTGGGATGCAGGAAAAACAGTTCTGAGGGAAAAGTTAATAGAAATAAATAAATATATTAAGAAATTAGAAAGATCACAAATAAACAACCTAAGTTTATACCTCAGGTAAGTAGAAAAAAAAAGAACAAAAGCCCAAAGGTAGCTGAAGGAAGAAAATAATAGATCAGCATGGAAATAAATGAAATAGTGACAAGAAAAACAACACAAAGGATCAACTAAACTAAGAGCAGATTCTTTGAAAAGATCATCAAAATTTACCATTTAACTAGATTAGCTAGGAAAAAGGGGAGAAGATTCTAATAAAATTAGAAATAAAAAAGGAGACATTACATCTGATACTTCACAAGTACATAGAATCAGAAGAGACTACTATGAACAATTATATGTCAAAAATTATATAAGGTAGAAGAAATGGATACATTCTAGAAATACACAATCTACTAAGACTGAATCAGAAAAAAATAGAAAATCTAAACAGACCAATAATGAGTGGAGATACTGACTCAGTGATCAAAAAATTCCCAACACAGAAAACTCTGGGATGAAAGGTTTCAATGGAGAAGAATTAACATTTTTTTGAGAAGAATTAACATTTAAAGAAGAATTAAAACTTAAAGAAAAATTAATTTCAATCCTCCCCAAACTCCTCCAAAATACCAAAGAGGAAGGAACACTTCCAAACTCATTCTATGAGGCTGGTATTATCTGGTACCAAAACCAAATAAGGACACGACAAGAAAAGAAAACTATAGATCAATATCCCTGATGAATATAGAACCAAAATTTTTCAATAATTTTTTAGCAAACTGAATTCAAGAATACATTAAAAGAATGTTCATCATGACCAAGTGGGATTTATTCCTGGGATGCAAAGAGTGTTTCCATATACAAAAATCAATAAATGTAATATACCACATCAGTAAAATGAAAGATAAAAACCACATGGCCATCTCAATAGATGCAGAGCAGCATTTGACAAAATACACCATCCTTTCATGATAAAAATCCTTCACAGACTGGGTATAGAAGGAACATGTCTCAATATAATACAAGGCATAATTACCAAATCTACTATTAACATTATACTCAATGGAAGAAAAACTGAAAGCTTTTCCTCTAACATCAAGAACAAGGCAGGGATGCCCACTCTCACCACTCCTATTTAATATAATACCAGAAGTCCTAGCTAGAACATCTAGGCAAAATAGAAATAAAAAGCATCCAAATCAGAAAGGAAGAAGTAAAAACATTGTTATTTGCCGATAATATGATGTTATATATAGAAAATCCCAAAGCGTCAGTCAAAAAACTGTTGGAATTAATCAATGATTTTGCTAAAGAGGCAGGGTACAAGATCAATATATGAAATCAGTTGCATTTCTTTACAAAATGATGAAACATCTGAAAAAGAAATAAAACTATCCTATTTACGATAACATCAAAAAGTGATACAACACTTAGGACTAAATTTAACCAAGGAAGTGAAATTTCTGTACAATGAAAACCACAAAATTTTGCTAAAAGAAATCAAAGAAGACACAAAGAAATAAAAAGACATTCTGTGTTCATGGATCAGAAGAATTAATATTATTAAAATGGCCATACTACCCAAAGCCATCTACAGATTCAACACAGTCCCAAATACCAAAGGCATTCTTCACAGAAATAGAAGAGGCAATTCCAAAATTCATGTGGAACCACAAAAGACTATGAATAGCCAAAGCAACCCTGAGGAAAAAAAGCACAAAGCTGGAGATATCATACTTTCAGATTTTAAATTACATCGCAAAGCCATAGTAATAAAAAGAGTATGGTACTTGCAGAAAATAGACACATCAACCAATGGAACAGAATAGAGAGCCAGAATTAAATTGTCATAAACAGAACAACTAATATCCAAAAAAGGAGCCAAGAATACTCAATGAGAAAAGGATAGAGTTTTCAACAAATGGTGCTGGGAAAACTGAAGAAATGCATGCAGAACAATGGAATTAAATCCAAGCTATACCACTCAAAAAAATTAACTTGAAATAGATCAGAGACTGAAATAAAAAAAAAAAACAATATCATAAAACTTCTAGAAGAAAACATAGGGTAGAAGCTCACTGATATCCAGTTTAGCAATTAATTTTTAAACAAGATGCCAAAAGCACAAATAACAAAAGCAAAAACCAACCAATGGTACTACATCAGACTCAAAAGTTTCTGCCCAGCAAAAGAAACAACAAAATGAAAAGACAACCTACAGAATAAAAGAAAATTTTTGCAAACCATGTATCAGATAAGGGGTTAATATCCAAAATATATAAAGAACTCAGGCAATTTAATAACAAAAAAACCAATCTGATGAAAAGTATAGGCAGAAGGACTAAACAGACATTTTTCCAAAGACATGAACAAAATTGCCAAGAGATACATGAAAAGACTTTTAACATCACTAACCACGAGGGAAATGGAGATCAAAAGCACATGAGATACCATCATCAAGAAGACAAGAGACAACAGGACCTGGTGAAGGTGTGGGAAAAGGGAACCCTTATACATTGTCGATAGGGATGTGAATTAGTTTGACCACTGTGGAAAACAGTATGAAGATTTCTCAGAAAAATGTAAAATAGAGCTACCATGCATTCCAGCCATTTCACTTCTTGGTATATGCCCAAAGAAAATGAAAACAGGATTTCAACAGGATACGTGCACTTCCATGTGTATTGCAGCATTATTCACAATAGCCAAGATATAGAAACAAACCAAATGCCCATCAATGGATGAAGGGATAAAAAATATGGGATACATAAGCACAAGGAAGCCAGCCATAAGAAAGGAGAATATATTGCCATTCATGACAATGTAGGTGGACCTTGGACACATTATATCAAGTGATATGAGTCAGACAGAGAAAGACAAGTTCTGTGTGATATAACATGTGGAGTCTAAAACACTAACCCTGTAAAAAACAGAAAGTAAAATGATAATTACAGGGGATGGGAGAGATAAGATTGAGTGTGTAAGGGTGAAAAATTGTAATGAGTGGTAAATAAGCCATATTAATCTAATGCACTGTATAATGAATATAAATAATAATATTCTACAAGTATACAATGTGATATCACTCATTGTAGGAGTGACCAGTGAAGTAGAAGGTAAAGTGAGTTGTTTGTCCAAGACAAAAATGACCAAAGTATTTTGAAGAGAAGAGAGTGAACCACCATGTCAAAATCTCTAATAGGTCAAGTATGATGAAGAATGAAAAAATATACATAATTTTAAAGATTTATTTATTTACTTATTTGAGAGGGAGAGCTTGCGCGAGCAAGGGGGAAGAGCAGCGGGAGAGGGAGAGAGAGAATGTCAAGCAGATTCTCCGCTGAGCCTGGAGCCTGAAGGGAGGCTCCAGGCGGGGCTTGATGCCATGACCCCAAGATCATGACCTGAGCCAAAATCGAGAGTCAGTCGCTCAAGTGACTGAGCCACCCAGGCGCCCCCAAAATTGATATTTTGATTTAGCAAGAACTGTTTCAGTGGCATGATCAAGAAGAAAGCATGACTGAAGTGAATTTAAGACCTGTTTGGAAGCAAGGTCTTGGAGACCATGAGTACAGAAAAAATATTTCAAAGATCTTAAGTGCAAATGAGAGTAAAATGGATTCAGAGAGGAAGGGGAATTGGGATCAAGGGAAGATTTTCATGAGATAGGGAAAGAATCAATATGGTTAATTATCTAATTGAGTGTGGGAAGTGACTAAGGAAGGGATAGAGAAGAGAGAATTGCTGAAATGATGTTTCTGAATAAATCAGAGGGACTAAAATCCAATACAAACTCAGAAGATTTGGCTTTGTATTTGAGCACAATTACTTCTATAATTACCAGAGAGAGGGTAGAATTGTTTGGTACAGATATCAACAGATGGTGTTGGGAGTGTCTTTTGATTATTTTGATTTCCCCAGTGATATGTAATCTAAGCAAATAGATTGATTATATATATAGAGAGATACTTATATCTATATACCTATATATCTATATATCTTATTCTCTTTCCCTTTGAGTACCTGACACCTCCAAAGGTAATCACAGTTCAAATATCTGTTATAGTAGATGGCTTCTGCCTAACTTTGAATTCTGTGTGACTGGAATCGAACATTGTCTGGTCTTTTTTCTGACTTCTTTCACTCCCCATTTTTGTCCATGAATTGCATTCGTATTACTGGGTGGAGTTAGTTTTTTGTTATTATTGTTTTACTTCATGGTTGTTGCACAGAATCCCATTGTGCAAATTTTACATTTTATTTTTCCATTCTATTACTGAGAGAAATTTGGGTTATTTCCAGTTTGGGCAATTTTAAGTAAAGCTTCTGTGAGCATTCTTGTACATGTTTTTGCCCACCTGAACACTTCTTGGTATTTACATAAACGGTCAAACTCATACTGTATTCATTGGAATTTTTTTAAATTTCTGAATTATTTCCACTACATCCAGTGTTAATTGCTAATTGCTGCCACTTTGGTCCTTCACTTTGTTATTTTCAGGTTTTCTTGTCTATCTGGTCATTGTTAGTTATCTGTCCTCGTTTACGAATAAAGGATGCTTTAGTTTAATGTAGGTAACTTGAAAGTTTTATTTCTATCAATATTTACCTAGTAGGTTTCTATATTTCACAATAGAAAGTTGAAGGGCTCATTGGATCTGCATGAAAATATAACTATCTCTTTCATAGAGAATAGAAAAACAATAGACAAAATAAGGAATCCTCCAAATGCCAAATTGTGCAAGATTATGCAGCAAGGCAGAATGCCCTCATTAGATATCCTGACATTGACCTTGCAGACAGTCCTAAATCTCCACACACAGTTCCTTAGTTTTAAGCCAAAGTATATATTTTTTCACTCACACTGGGAGTGAGTGTATATAATTAACAGATTACAGATATTCAGCATACATATTACCATCATTCCTATCTTGTTCCTACTTTTCTTTCCCTGCAACTTTTTGACACTCTGAAAGGAAGTATGGTTTCCATGCCTGACTAGACTTCTGAAAATTCTTGTTAGAATACTATGATTCCATACACCCTTTGTCTTTCAAAAGTTCTTTAGTTCGATGATGTTGTGAACTCTTCCAGTCCTGCTCCAGTATTCTGTTTTAAATTGTTCCCATGTTCTTTCTTTTTTAATTTAGTTTATTTTATTATGTTATGTTAATCACCACACATTACATCATTAGTTTTTGATGTAGTGTTCCATGATTCATTGTTTGCATATAACACCCAGTGCTCCATTCAGTACATGCCCTCTTTAATACCCATCACCAGGCTAACCCATCGCCCCACCCCTGTCCCCTCTAGAACCCTCAGTTTGTTTCCCATGTTCTTTCTTTACTGACATTCCAACTGTGTTAAGGAAGATTCTCAGAGTACCATCTTGAAATGCTGTATTTAGGCTTTGTGTGCCTGTGAGCATGTGTGTGCGTGCATGTGTGTGTGTGTGTGGTTTTATTGCACACTGCTTCTTGAAGGCAGAATTATTTTCTCTAGCACCTCAAACCCATAAACCACTCAACTCCATCAAAACTTATAATCCATGGATCCTATCAACATTTGAATAACCTTTGCCTGGGCATGTCATCCATTCCCTATCTACCCACTACAATTTAAATGACACAGTCCAATTTTGCTTTTTTTTTCTTTCCTATTTATTCAACTCCTTTGTTTTTTACTGTGTAAATTGTCCCCATCTGGAACAAATCTAACCATGTTTGAGACCCTTTATCCATAGGCTAATTGCTCATGTTGCAGACCTATGCTCCTCTTATTAGAATTTGAGCTCCACAAACCAGAAATTTTGTAATATGCACAGTACCAAGAACAGTTGTGATGTCATATGGACTGTCAAAAGTATTTAATAATTGTGAAATAAATAAATGACTTTTTAATCTTTGGATATTGAATTCCTAAAATGTGTCTAGATCTTGATTAGAAACTCCATATTTTTGCTGAAGTATAAAATAATTTCATACTACTTTTTCTTTTTTAAAGATTTATTTGTTTATTTTAGAAAGAGAGAGTGCAAACAGGGGGCGGGGCAAAGGGACAGGGAGAGAGAGAGAATCCTTAAGCAGAATCCCTGCTGAGCACGGAGCCCAACTCGGGGCTCCATCCCAGGACCCTAAGATCATGACCTGAGCTGAAATCAAGAGTCAGATATTCAACGGACAGAGACACCCAGGCGCCCCACATACTAGTTTTTCTATTTCCCTTTTACTAATATAATTCTTACATGTATTTTACCTGCTACTTTCAAAATTAAATGCATCCCATTATCTCTTAAAGTTCATACATTCTAAACAATTTAGAGCCAATATAAAACCTGGGCGATCACAGAGTTTTATTTCATTTTATTCTGTATTTACACTTTACATCTTCCTTAGTTAAATTTCAGCTTTCCCCATTAATTACATTGTTTGGAATCCCCTCAAGTGTTTTTATAGAGATGACTTCAGCCAAACAAAGATAAACAAAACAAAACAAAAATCTTTACGTTGCCAGAAGTGGGTTTTGTATTTTAGCTGATTTGCTTCCTACTCTTGATTCATAAGAGCAGCTTCATCATGTCTCTACTTGCAATGACTTGAGATTTAGCACACTGACATACACTCATGAAAGAAACAGTCTATATGTTCCTAATGGCATCTCCTGATTTATATGTTATCTTAGTTTTCACATCATATTTAAAGAGACATAGTTTGGGGCGCCTGGGTGGCTCAGTTAAGCGTCTGCCTTCGGCTCAGGTCATGATCCCGGGGTCCTGGGATCGAGCCCCGCATCGGGCTCCCTGTTCAGTGAGAAGTTTGCTTCTCCCTCTGCTCCTCTCTCTCTCTCTCTCTCTCTCCCTGTCAAATATATAAATAAAATATTTTGTAAAAAGATACATCGTTTCTGGCGCCGGGCCGGTGGGGGCGGGTCACGCAGATCGCGCGGCCGGGAGCAGCGCTGGTGGCTGGTGGCGGCGGCGGCGGCGGAGCTGCGGGGCGGGGAGCCGGCCTGGGGCTCTGGGTAAGCGCAGCGCCACGCAGGGCTGCGCCCGCCGCCCGCTGGGAGCCGTGGAAATCGGCACCGAGGTCAGCCGCAAGATCCGGAGTGCCATTAAGGGGAAATTGCAAGAATTAGGAGCTTATGTTGATGAAGAACTTCCTGGTTACATTACGGTGATGGTGGCCAACAAGAAAAGTCAGGACCAAATGACAGAGGACCTGTCCTTGTTTCTAGGGAACAACACAATTCGATTCACCGTATGGCTTCATGGTGTGTTAGATAAACTTCGCTCTGTTACAACTGACCCTTCCAGTCTTAAGTCTTCTGATACTAACATCTTTGATAATAACGTGTCTTCAAACAAGAGCTGGTTCAGTCGGGGAGATGAGAGAAGGCATGAAGCCGCAGTGCCACCTCTTGCGGTTGCTAGCGCTAGACCTGAAAAAAGAGATTCCAGGGGTTCTACTAGTTCACAGGAGCAAAAACCCACTACTGTCAGACAGACTTAGGATGATGGAGCTGCAACCCGATTAATGTCAACTGTGAAGCCCCTGACGGAGCCAGCACCCTCTGAAGATGTGATTGATACTAAGCCAGAACCAGATGATCTCATTGATGAAGATCGCAATTTTGTGCAGGAGAATCCCTTATCTCAGAAAAAACCTACAGTGACACTTGCATATGGGGTTCTTCTCGTCCTTCTATTGAAATTTATCAACCACCTGCAAGTCGAAATGCAGATAGTGCTGCTCATTTAAACAGGCTGCAATTTCAGCAGCAGCCAAGCAGTATTCATGCTGCCAAGCCACCTGATATACAGAACAGCTGGGTATTTGAAACAGGACGTTTGTGTGAACTGGAAATGCTTAACAGCTTAGAAGAGACTTATAGTCCTTTTTTCAGAAACAACTCAGAAAAAAATGAGTATTGAGGAAGAAACTTTCGGAAGAGAAAGTTGTCTGTGGTAAGTTCAGTTGTTAAAGTAAAAAAATTCACTCATGATGGAGAAGAGGAGGAGGAAGGGGATGACTGTGGGTCTCGGACAGGAAGCATCTCCGGCAGGTGTCAGTGCCAGCAAAGCCTGAGGAGACCTTCACTTCCATCTTCTAAACAAGCTAACAAGAATCTAATTTTGAAGGCTATATCTGAAGCTCAAGAATCTGTAACAAGGGGCTCCTGGGTGGCTCAGTTGGTTAAGCGACTGCCTTCGGCTCAGGTCAAGATCCTGGAGTCCCGGGATCGAGTCCCGCATCAGGCTCCCTGCTCAGCAGGGGGTCTGCTTCTCCCTCTGACCCTCTTCCCTCTCGTGCTCTCTGCCTCTCATTCTCTCTCTCAAATAAATAAATAAAATCTTAAAAAAAAAAAAAAGAATCTGTAACAAAAACAACTAACTATTCTACAGTCTCACAGAAACAGACACTTTCAATTGCTCCCAGAACTCGAACTTCTCAAGAAAAATTGCTGGCAGAAGTGGTCCAGGGGCAAAGCAGGACCCCCAGAATAAGTACCCCCATTAAAGAAGAGGAAACAAAGGGAGATAATATAGAAAAAAGCCAAGGAACTCGACAGAGGCGGTTGTTATCCGGACTGCAAATTGACCCAGTCGTGGCAGAAACTCTATAGAGCAGTCAAGATTACTGTGACATGGAATCCCTGGTCCATGCAGACACAAGATCGTTTATTCTGAAGAAGCCGAAGCTGTCTGAGGAAATAATAGTGGCGCCAAACCAAGAGTCGGGGATGAAGACTGCAGATACCGTTCGGGTACTTTCAGGACACCTTATGCAGACACGAGATCTTGTACAACCAGATAAACCTGCTAGTCCCAAGTTTATAGTGACGCTGGATGGTGTCCCCAGCTCCCCAGGGTACATGTCAGATCAAGAGGAGGATGTGTGCTTTGAGGGAGTGAAACCTGTAAACCAAACTGCAGCCTCAAACAAGGGACTCAGAGGTCTCCTCCACCCACAGCACTTGCAGTCGATGAGCAGGCAGCTCGATGAGCCAAATGGTAGCTTTTCAAATGCTGAGATGAGTGAACTGAGTGTGGTCCAGAAAGCAGAAAAACTTCTGGAGCGTTGCAAGTACTGACCTGCCTGTAAAAATGGGGATGAGTGTGCTTACCATCATCCTGTTTCACCTTGCAAAGCCTTCCCCAATTGTAAATTGGCTGAGAAATGTTCGTTTGTTCATCCAAATTTTAAGTATGATGCAAAATGTACTAAACCAGATTGTCCCTTCACTCATATGAGTAGAAGAATTCCAGAACTGCCTCCAAAACCAGCAATTGCAACACCAGCCTCACCTTCTAGTAGTCAACTGTGCCGTTCTTTCCCTGCTTGTAAAAAAGTGGAGTGTCCCTTCTATCATCCAAAACACTGCAGATTTAACACTCAGTGTACAAGAGCTGACTGCACGTTGTATCATCCCACGATTACTGTGCCACCAAGACATGCCTTGAAATGGATTCGAACTCAAACCAGTGAATGACAGTCCTACTTGGCAGAAGATTGTGGAGTTTCCATCGACTGGCAAAAATATTCTGCAGAACTTGTCAAACCTTTGAAACTTGGAGTATATTGCTTTCATAATATGAAGTTTATTGCCTATCTGGAGTGTCTAATTTTTCAAGTTTGTAAGTTTATTAAGTGGTTTTAACATTCGGTATTTTTTGTTGTTTGTTTTGACTATGAAAAGACCGTTTAAGGAAAAGCTAAATTCTATTAAAGCATTTGAGGCGTGTTTGTAAAAAAAAAAAAAAGAGAGACATAGTTTCTATTTCATGAGGGCAAAGCTTGTTTTAATTTATGGGCTCAAACAAGTTTACTTCTATTCTCTGAGATCAGCACAGAATCTCAGTATTCCTACATGGTAGAAGATAAGCAACAATTTGTTACATTAGAAAAAATACTATTCAGTACGTCATCTGCCACTGGCAAACCCATTTCAGGCTTATGACCTCCAGAACAGTAAAATTAAAAAAAAAAAGTGTGTTATTTTGTCACTAAATTTGTAAAATTTGTTATGCAGCAATAGAAAACTATTATAAGTACATTGCATAAATATCATTTTACTATTGAGAGCCAGGAACTATGGATTTTCCTGCAAATTATGGCATTTAAAGTTGCTAATTTTATATAAATTTTATGTACATGAAATCCAAAGAGTTTCCAGGTTTTCCTGATCAGATAGCCACAAATAAATGTTTTATAAAAACTGTTCATTGTACATATAAAAATATCTAAACAAATTATCTTTCTACTTAGAAGTTATGCAGCTTAAGAAGAGAACCCAGGTAGGGGTTCCTGGATGGCTTTGGTTTGAGCATCTGACTCCTGATTTCAGCTCAGGTCATGATTTCAGGGTCATGGAATCAAGCCACAAGTGTCAGGCTCCCCACTCAGCGGGGAGTCTGCTTCTCTCCTTCTTCCTCTCCCTCTGTATCTCCCACCTCCGTACTTTGTGTGCACGCACTCTCTCTCTCTCTCTCTCAAATAAATAAATCTTTAAAAAAAAAGAAGAGAACACAGATAATTTATATAAAGGTTAGCAATTCAAGGCAGAGTTGTTGATTAGGAGATAACTTTTGTATCTTTATTTGAAAACAGAACAACTCACTTAAACATAGTAATATGTGAGTAAGGAGTAAGCAATGAAATAGGTCTGTGCCTTAGTTTCTTCATCTGCAAAATGGGAATAAAAGTAATACCTTGAATAAATCTTTTGAGACCAAAAAGTCTCGGTAAGCAAAAATCTAGAACATTGTTATTATATATAATAATATAATATAATATAATATAATATAATATAATATAATATAATAAATACCTAAAAGATCCTAGTGTTTGCTATGACTTTTTTTTTTAATATGGAAACCCATTGTCTACATCCTTTTGCTATGACGTTTGCTATGACTTTTTTTTTTTAATTTTTTTTTTTAATGCTATGACTTTTTTTTAATATGGAAGCCCATTGTCTACATCCTTCCCTATGGAATATTAACAACATACAATATTTGAGTCTAAAATCAAACTCCATTTGAATGCCTATATCTTATTTTTAATTTGCTACACTTTTTCTTTTTGACCCTAGTTAATTTACAGAGGCATAAATTTATAAGTGTAAATATTTTTTTTACTCATTAGTGAAGGCTACAGATGAATTATTTTAAAAATATTTTACAATGCTTTATATTTACATGGGGTACAGTTCCACACATATAATAATTCCCAACTTCGGTGTCACTAGAAAATTAATATTCCTCTAAATACTTTACAGTGCTTACACAATTAATGAAGCTAAACACTAATGAGTATTTAAAAAAATACTATATCTCAAGTTTAATATTTATTGCACTATACAGATGGTCCCTGACTCACAATGGGTCCACTTACAATTTTTTGATTCTTCAATTGTGCAAAAGCAATACCCATTCAATAGAAACTTTACATTGAATTTTGGTCTTTCCCTGGACTAGCAATATATGGTAGGACGTTTTCTTGTGATGTTGTCTTGTGGCAGGCAACTGCAACTCCTTCTCAACCATAGGATTTCAAGGGTAAACAACTGATATAATCATTCTGCATGCATATAACTATTCTGTTTTTCACTTTCAGTGCAGTATTCAATAGATATTCAACACTTATCAAATAGGCTCTGTGGTAGATGATTTTTCCCAACTGCAGTCTAATCTAAGTGTTCTGAGAACATTTAAGATAGGCTTGGCTAAGTTACGGTGTTCTATAGGTTAGGTGTGTCAATTACATTTCAACATTTGATATTTTTAACTTATTATGGGTTTATTATTATGCAACCTCATGAGTAAGATCTATATTTAGTTAAAACTTCCAGAAATCTAACAACAAGCTTATTCTCTTAAATGTTTTAACATTTAAAATTACATACATTATAAAGGACATGAAATAGGTCAGTTTATTTAAATGATTAATTCTGTGAATAGCCAACCATTCCCATTTCCAGCTGGAAAGAAAAAAAAAAAAAAGCAAAACCAAACCAAACCATATTACACGTTCATTTCTCTTTCTTTCCCTTCCTTCTTTCCTTCCTTCCTTCCTTCCTTCCTTCCTTCCTCCATCCCCCCTCACTTCCTCCTTCCCTCTTTCCCTCCCTCCATTCCTCCCTCCCTCCCTCCTTCATTCCCTTCCTTAATTCCTTTCTTTCTTCTTGTTCACACAAAATGTAATTTTGGCTTAGGACATTTAGATTCTGAAAGGTACTAGTGATTTAACAAAGAAATGATGACTGTGTTTTCTGACTCCAAAGGCTGATACTTTAGAGAAGGCAAGGAATACATGCTATGGGAGGAAATAGAAAGGGAAGATAGAGCAACTGCTGCTACTCCCAGGACTAAGGGCAGTTGCTAGAATGAGAAACACAGAAGCAGAAAGCACAGAAAGCTGTAGGCACCTTCTCCAGTCACCACATGTCAAGAGCTCTGGAGTATCCCCTGTTGGCAAGAAGCCACCTGACAAAGAAGATGTGCTATTTGAAAACTACTTATAAAGGCAACACAAAGAATGAAATAAAAGTGTAACTTTAGAACTTGAGGCAATAGTTCAATAACTATGTCATGGTTTTCTATCATTTCAACCCAATAAAGTACATGAAAATGTGAAAGCCTCAGTACCCCTTTAAATATTTTTTACCCTTAACATTTTGGTATGCATTCAATTGGATGAGTAGAGAAAAAGTCTGTTATAAAGTCAAATGAAATATAACATCTCAGAGATTTTATTAGAAATCTAGCTAGACACAGGAAGAAATGATGAGTTAGTTGATAAACTACTTCGAATGTCCTACTAAAGGGTGAGCTAACTGGAAATAATCCCGAGAAAATGAGCCCAATTACCTAAATACTAGCATGTTTAATTGGGCTGTTATCACATTTTCAGGACTCATTTGGTACTTCCCTTCTTTTATTCCTTACCTTTGTTTCCTCTGTAAAAATGCCTAAGCAAACTGGAATATCCTGCCATATGTATCTAGTGTAGGAGACACCATTGGTGGTCTACCCCAGATCCCGGGGAAGGGGCTGGTGCACGCCTTCCCCACCAGCTGGCTACCCCTCTTCACCTAAACTGACATGATGGTAGGCTGCTACTGGTGCACAGCTGTATTCTTCTCTTGAGAATTGTCCTTGAATCAACTTGAGTAAGCATCTGAGGCTGGATGGTTTTATAATCTTTTTCCTCCTTCTCTCCAACACTTGCTCACCTAAGTAGCCTGTAGCCTCTGACTGATTGATGCTGAGCTACTGAGCTGGGTGAACAAAAGGCCATTCCTCCAGCCTCAACATGAAATGTACTCAGTGGTAAAATTCATGTTCCACATTCTTCCTTAGAACTGTCCCCTTCCCTATCCGGTTTCCTCTCTTTCCTAACACTTTTCTGTGAGAACATCATTATTCTAAAGCCCTTGAAGCTAATTCCCCATCCCAGGATATGATTCTAGGGAATCTGATTAAGGTATTCGGAATCCAGAAATGTGACATTAGAAGAATTTCCAATAAAAGATCTTCCTTATTTTGAGAAGTGAGTGACAACCTGCATAGTCCAGAAGTTTCTGTTACTCCTCTGGGACCATTTATCTTCCAAGTTATCATGAGAAGTTTTTAAGTTTAGGATTTGCAATAAACAACTTGATGAAGTGTCCATGAAAACTGTAATTTCAGTGTCTGTTACCCTCTGAAGGACTTGCCCTTCTCCTGACCTTTCTAGTTTTATAACCAAGACTCTCACCCTAAATGAGACATTGCCAAAAGCTGGTACATCGACTAAAATGTTTTGAACAAGAATGTTAAGGGATCAGCCAATTAAATCACTGTTATTATTTAGACTAAAATAAAATGTGTTAATTAGAAAATAATAAAAAATCAGAACCATTAATCACTGAAAACACACATACAAATTGTCTAGTTAGAGAAGAATAAACCAACACTTCTGAGTGCAAATTACTGTACCTGAGATGCAGGTGTTTAGCTAAGCAGAAATAGAATTATTTTATTTTATTTTATTTATTTATTTATTTTATTTTTCAGGAGCAGAATTTTAAAAGGATGCCTTGTCATTTTGTGTGTATGGTAGAGGGTTAACCATTTCACAGCTGACTCAAAGAACATTAGCCATCTGAGCTGGACTTTAATTGAGGCAGAAAATAATCTGTATGCAGATTTTCAGATAGATGGTTTGGGATGTATTTTAAGTCTCTGCATGAGTACCTTTGATGAAAGGATTCCAAAGAACTGCTGCAATTATAAGCTTCCACACCAATCAAGAGGTAATCCACAGTGACGATCTCTGATCTAGAAACAATGAAAGTTAGAGTCAAAGTTCATAAATTCAGTTCCAGAAACCATTGTCAGGCCCAAATATCTTGCATTTTAAATCATGCCAATTGAAACTCTTGTTGACCTAGCTATAACTGCATTATTGTAAGATCTCTAAATACGGTACAAAAGAGCTGAGAAAAATCCAAAAAATTTTTCTTAAAAATTGTAAATAAAGACATTTCATGGACACCCAAAGTAGCCCTCTACCCACTAAGTAATAATGGGCTGCCTGAATCTTCAGTATAGTCATTTTCTTTTCTTTCTTTCTTTTTAAGATTTTATTTCTAAGTAATCTCTCTACCCAACATGGGGCTCAAACTCACAATCCTGAGATCAAAAGTCCCATACTCTATGGACTGAGCCAACCAGGCACACCTCCTTTTTCTTTTAGATTGAGAAGAGAGCAAGGAGAAAGGTCTGATTACCTGATGCTTTGTATTTTACTCCTAGATAGGCAGAAACTGTTCAAACAGCTAAATATTTATAGCTGGAAGTCTCTAAAGAGTTAAGATTTACAGTCTCTGAATGCCAAATATCTGAAAGCAGAAGTAGGAATAATACTGGGCATGAAAATCTGTGGGGTATTATATCCAACCGGATGCAATTCAGTAGTTGAATAAATGTAAATCATAGTCGAAGATACCCAGATAAAAGTAACAGGAAGCTGAGAAGTAATAGACCATTATTTGTATTGAACTATTGCTTAGTCTTACGTTGACTACAGAATGGATACTCAATAGATGTTCATTAGCAACATACCTTTTAAGGATATTCACAGCACAAATGAAACATAATTGTGAGGAAAATACTTTCTCTTGTGTTATTAGAAGATTTGGGAAAGCTGGTCTTCCTTGTCCTGATAGTGCAATTAACTTTTATATTTGTACAAAATCAATTATTATATATGAAACCCTTGTAATTGATCTAACGAACAAATAGCTTAAACATTTGTATGTGTCTGTCTATAGGGGGTGAATGTGTGAAGAAAGGAGAAATATATTTACTCAACAAGGAAAGATAGATCAGTCTTCCATATTTCGCATTGCTGATTTGTAAAACATTTAGTTAAAGATATGGAAAAATAAATTTTAGCAATTTTTATTTGTTAAAGAACTTTCTTTTTTTAGAGGGGGGAGGGGCAGAAGGAGAGAGAAAGAGAATCTTAAGTAAGCTCCATGGGAACCCAATGCGAGGCTCGATTCATGACCCTGAGATCACGACCTGAGCTGAAATCAAGAGTTGGATGCTTGACTGAATGAGCCACTCAGGAGCCCCATAAAATTACATAAATTTTCAAATAAAAAGGGAACTATTCAAATATATATCAGGAATATATCCTTTTTAATAAGCAGATGTAAAAAGGAACTTAATAATGACATCCTATACAAGCCCACTTATTCATATATTTAACTGTAAAACCTACTGATAATAGATGATCATCACAATATTTGGAAACAAACCACACACTTCTAAGTAACCGCATGGTTCAAAAGCAAAACGCAAAAGGGTATCAGAAAAGATTTTGAACTGAGTGAAATTGAATTAAAAAACAAACAAGCCAATGTATAAGTTTTATAGGATGCATCTAAATTAGTGCTTAGTTGAAAATAGATTTTGTCAATAACCTATATTTTTAAAAAAAGCAAAAGAAGAACAAGCTAAGCATAAACCAAGCTGAAGAAAGAAGATAATTAAGATGAAAACATAAATCAATGAAATAGAAGACAGAAAAAATAGAAAAATCAATGAAATCAGAAGTCGGTAATTTAAAGATTAACAAAAATGACAAACTTTAGCAAATGATCAGAATAAAAGAGAAAAGATGGATGTAGGCTCATTCAGATAGACTTGATAAATTCATTAATCCTTACATAAATGTTCAACTTTTCCAACAATATGCCCAGCTAATTCTAGGGGACATAGACATGTATTTTCTACAATTTTTGTTTGGACAACTGGCTAGCCATGTGCATGGAAAAAAAAAAAGAACTTAAACTCTTACCTCATGCCATCTGACAACTAACTCAAAATGAGATTATAGACATAAATGTAAGAAAAAAATCTACTTTGACTTCTAAGAGAAAACAAGGGAGAAAATCTGTGTGACCTTCGTTTGGGCAAATGGTTTTAGAAATGAAGGCAGAAGCATAACTCATAGAAGAAAAAAAAATAGGGTTCATCAAAATGAAAAGCTATGTGCTTTAAAAGAAACCATTGAAGAGAAAACCTACAGACTGGAAGAAAATGTGCTAATCATACATCTCTAAAAGACTGCATTCAAAATATATGAAGAATTCTTAAGACTTGTTAATAAGAAGACAAAAATCCAACAAAAAACCCAGAAAAAGACATTTTTACAGACAATGTACTGAAGAAGGTATACGAATGGCTCGCAGGAAATTGAAAAGGTTCTTAGCATTGTTATTCATTAGGGAAATGCAAATGAAAACCACAAAGAAATATCACTAAATCCACTAGAAATGCTATAATAAAAAAGAAAATATTTAGTGTGGGTAAAGATGTGAAGTACTGGAACTACCCCACATTACTTGTGGGAATGGAATGTATTACAGACACTTAGGGAAATTAGTGTGATAGTTTTTTTTAAAGTTACACATAAACTTACTGTAAGAACTAAGAAAAATAAAAATGTGTTCACACAAAGACATGTACTTGAAATTTTTGGAGGAATTATAAACACTAGCCAAAACCTGGAAGTGATGTATTGTTTATGAATCAGTGAATGAATAGCCAACATATGGTACATCTGTACAGTGGAATGCAATTCACCAGTAAAAAAAATGAATGAACTGTTAATACATTTTACAATGTATTGTAATCTCAAAAACGATCTCAAAAATGTTATTTTTAAATGAAAGAAACCATAAACAAATGGCCACATATAATAGGATTACATAATATGAAATGACAAGCAAAGGTAATTTTAGAGTCAGTGGTTGCCATGGAAGGAGGTCAGAACAGAATAAACTTCACATAGTGTTTGAGAGCTTTTTGAGATAATGGGAGTATTCTAAAACTGGATCGTAGTCATAACCGCCCAGCTCCATAAATTTACTAAAAAAAAAAAAAAATGTATGTAGACCTACAATGAGGGAATTTTATGATATGTAAGTTTGACTGGATAAGAGGTTAAATTTTAAAATGCTTTAATAAAATAAATATTCCAACAGTGCCAGGGAATACTGAAATAAAGTATCTAGTGTAGATTTAGAATGCCAGTTCTCAGTCGGTTTTTAATTTTTTTTTAATGGTTTGGATCTGTGTTTTCATGTGCATCCCCCTTGTTTATAATATAATGCTAATAGAGACAAGGGAGAGATTTATTTTTGTCAATGGCAAGTACTTTGGCGTGTTATTTTGTTAGTCCTTGGTGGATTTCTGTGGTAAGTGGCAGAAATGCAGCAATAGTTGCTTGTTAGAAGATACTTTGAAGAATTGATGAGTAGGTTCCAAATGTTCCCAATATTGGTCTAATTTATTTTACTGGAAATTGTTCCAGTATATTTGATTTAAAAATTCAATTTTAAATGTTCATTTCTCAAGTAATTTGATTTCTCTTCAGGGTAGCTGAAGTTAGGATATTGCCCTCTTACATCATTTAGATAGGAAGAAGCAGATGAATCATGAACTCTTTTGTTCGTTTAATAAGGAATGCTTCATGAATTTGTGTGTCATCCCGGAAAAGGAGCCATGCTCAACTTCTCAATATTCTTCCACTTTTAGCCATGTGTTGCTGAAGTGAGCCCAAACCATCAACTTTTGAGATTTACCTCTTTAATGCTTTGAGTAAATCAATTTAATGTGAATTCTTCACAGTGATTTTGTTAATTTATTGTTGCCAATTTAAAAGGGAAAATGAAATACTTGGAAAATGTTACCAAATAAAATACTTTTTTTAAAATTTTTTTAAAAGATTTTATTTATTTATTTGAGAGAGAGAGAATGAGAGAGAGGGAGTACATGAGGGGGGGAGGGTCAGAGGGAGAAGCAGACCCTCCGCTGAGCAGGGAGCCCGATGTGGGACTCGATCCCGGGACTCCAGGATCATGACCTGAGCTGAAGGCAGTCGCTTAATCAACTGAGCCACCCAGGCTCGCCAAATAAAATACTTTTATGAAAATTCTTTTCCAATAATATTTAAATAATTTTTAATTTTCCAGGTTTTGAAATTTCCAACTTAAGTTAACCAATTTTTAAATATACCAAAAATTAATTTAATTACAAAGTTTTGAATTCATTAACTTACTG
Organism: Mirounga leonina; assembly: GCF_011800145.1. Taxonomy (NCBI): domain Eukaryota; kingdom Metazoa; phylum Chordata; class Mammalia; order Carnivora; family Phocidae; genus Mirounga; species Mirounga leonina. Next base: position 12,159,633 of record NW_023270454.1, read on the forward strand.
AGTCTTGATGGAAGTATATAAATACATATGTACTAATATGCAATATTAATATTATAACATATATATATAATTACCTACCTAAAACATTTAGTTTATGTCCAAGATATAAAAAAGAGAAAGGAAGTAAGTAATTAGTGAGTGTAGGAATAGAATATGCCATCATTTAATGCACTGGGATTTTCTTTTTTTTAAATATCAGTTTGAAATATTAAGGTATAATCCTTAATGAAATACCAGATAAGAAAAATCCTCATATTAACTCACAACTATTATTGGTTGGTTAAAAACATTTTGAAGAGTGGTATTTTAAAAAATAAAGCATATTTGGTGATACCTTATTTAAATATATTAAAGCAAGGATGAAAAAAGTTACTTCTTAAAAACTATGTTTTTCACAGTACAGTTCATAATATAAAGCTTTATTTAGTAATAGCATTCGAAGATTTAGAAAGCTGTAATAAAGTAAGTAATGGTAATTCAGGTTAGTTCTAAATAGAACAATATCCTGTTAAATGTAAAAGCTCTGTTCAGATCAGTAGGATTTATGACCTATTTTATCTAGCAACACCAACAACAAACTAGACTCTTATGAGAATCCACTATTTTACTTTGCTGTTACTTATCTTTCTCCATTTACTTGCGAATAATAAACATCCTTATGACAATTTCTGGAAAAGGATTTCTGATTCGGATATGAAGAGTTGTAATTAATTACTCCAGTGATTTTACTTTGGTTTTTATAAATATTTAGAGATTTAGTTTTGATTTAAGAAATTTTATAAATTTGTAGAGATTTCCTAATTTTAGGTAAGGAAGAATAAAAGGAAAAACTCCAAGTTTTAGCCAATGTCTTTTAGTCTTTGCATGTGTTCTATTATAAGTATAGCTTATCTGAATATTGTGGGCATTAGTTTGACAGGAGATTTATTTAATTATTATTTATTTATTTATTAGTAGAAATAGTAGACATTTATTTTTTTAATTCCTTGAAAAGATAAAAGGCAGGGTAGTATTTTTGCTTTTTAGACAGAATTTAGGATTATAGAATTAATTTCATTTGGCTAGTGTTCTAGCACACTTAGTCAATAGGGGAATAAATAACCTTAGTTGTCAAGATTTACATCAAAGGAGCATAGATGACTGGATCAGGAGGCTTCACACCTGATTTGAACTCCAAATCAGTTCATTACTGTAAACTGTAAATCAAAGGCCATAGCCCTGGGGCTGGTGATAAGGCGGACTAACATACAAGCCAGGAGGTCTGAACAACAAATAGATCAAAGTGGAGACCAGGCAAACCATAAAGCCCATGTCACTGGGCACAGACAGTTGGCCTAAAGCCGGAAATCAGGACAAATGGGCACAGAGCCTTAAGTTGACGCCAGAAGTGGGAGACAGACTCCTGACTTTGCCCAGCGGTTATTTTTCTTTTTTAAAGGAAAAAAAAAAAAAAAGAATTTTACTGTGCTTTAATTTGCATGTGTTTCTTCACTGTTTTTATTTCATTATGTCATGTTAGTCACCATACATTACATCATTAGTTTTTGATGTAGTGTTCCATGATTCAATGTTTGCGTATATCACCCAGTGTCCATTCAATACGTGTCCTCCTTAATGACAGGAAATTTAATTGTGCTATCTATCTGCATGAATTTGCATGTACATTATTATTAAATATCAAAATGTAGGTTTAACTCTAAGATGGTTTTAAATAGTCAAGAGCTTTAAAACATTTATTTTTTATTTTATTTTTTTTAATTTTTTTTTTATTCTTATGTTAATCCCCATATATTACATCATTAGTTTTAGATGTAGTGTTCCATGATTCATTGTTTGTGCATAACACCCAGTGCTCCATGCAGAATGTGCCCTTCTCAATACCCACCACCAGGCTAACCCATCCTCCCATGCCCCTCCCCTCTAGAACCCTCAGTTTGTTTTTCAGAGTCCATCGTCTCTCATGGTTTGTCTACCCCTCCGATTTCCCCTGCTTCATTCTTCCCCTCCTGCTACCTTCTTCTTCTTCTTCTTCTTTTTTTTTTTTTTCTTAACATATATTGCACTATTTGTTTCAGAGGTACAGATCTGAGATTCAACAGTCTTGCACAATTCACAGCGCTTACCAGAGCACATACCCTCCCCAGTGTCTATCACCCAGTCACCCCATCCCTCCTACCACACACCCCCACTCCAGCAACCCTCAGTTTGCTTCCTGCGATTAAGAATTCCTCATATCAGTGAGATCATATGATACATGTCTTTCTCTGTTTGACTTATTTCACTCAACATAATACCCTCCAGTTCCATCCACGTCGTTGCAAATGGCAAGATCTCATTCCTTTTGATGGCTGCATAATATTCCATTGTATATATATACCACCTCTTCTTTACCCATTCATCTGTTGATGGACATCTTGGCTCTTTCCACAGTTTGTTATTGTGGACATTGCTGCTATAAACATCGGGGTGCACGTACCCTTTCGGATCCCTACTTTTGTATCTTTGGGGTAAATACCCAGTAGTGCAATTACTGGATCATATGGTAGCTCTCTTTTCAACTTTTTGAGGAACCTCCATACTGTTTTCCAGAGTGGCTGCACCAGCTTGCATTCCCACGAACAGTGTAGGAGGGTTCCCCTTTCTCCGCATCCTCGCCAACATCTGTCATTTCCTGACTTGTTAATTTTAGCCATTCTGACTGGTGTGAGGTGGTATCTCATTGAGGTTCTGATTTGGATTTCCCTGATGCCAAGTGATATTGAACACTTTTTCATGTGTCTGTTGGCCATTTGGATGTCTTCTTTGGAAAAATGTCTATTCATGTCTTCTGCCCATTTCTTGATTGGATTCTTTGTTCTTTGGGTGTTGAGTTTGATGAGTTCTTTATAGATTTTGGATACTAGCCCTTTATCTGATATGTCATTTGCAAATATCTTCTCCCATTCTGTCGGTTGTCTTTTGGTTTTGTTGACTGTTTCCATTGCTTTGCAAAAGCTTTTTATCTTGATGAAGTCCCAATAGTTCATTTTGCCCTTGCTTCCCTTGCCTTTGGCGATGTTTCTAGGAAGAAGTTGCTTCGGCTGAGGTCAAAGAGGTTGCTGCCTGTGTTCTCCTTTAGGATTTTGATGGACTTGTCTCACATTGAGGTCTTTCAACCATTTGGAGTCTATTTTTGTGTGTGGTGTAAGGAAATGGTCCAGTTTCATTTTTCTGCATGTGGCTGTCCAATTTTCCCAATACCATTTGTTGAAGAGACTGTCTTTGTTCCATTGGACATTCTTTCCTGCTTTGTCAAAGATGAGTTGACCATAGAGTTGAGTGTCCATTTCTGGGCTCTCTATTCTGTTCCATTGACCTATATGTCTGTTTTTGTGCCAGTACCATACTGTCTTGAAGATGACAGTTTTGTAATAGAGCTGGAAATCTGGAAATGTGATGCCGCCAGCTTTGCTTTTCTTTTTCAACATTCCTCTGGCTATGTGGGGTCTTTTCTTGTTCCATACAAATTTTAGGATGATTTGTTCCATTTCTTTGAAAAAAGTGGATGGTATTTTGATGGGGATTGCATTGAATGTGTAGATTGCTCTAGGTAGCATTGACATCTTCACAATATTTGTTCTTCCAATCCATGAGCATGGAACGTTTTTCCATTTCTTTGTGTCGTCCTCAATTTCTTTCATGAGTATTTTATAGTTTTCTGAGTACAGATCCTTTGTCTCTTTGGTTAGATTTATTCCTAGGTATCTTATGGTTTTGGGTGCAATTGTAAATGGGATCGACTCCTTAATTTCTCTTTCTTCTGTCTTGTTGTTGGTGTATAGGAATGCCACTGATTTCTGTGCATTGATTTTATATACTGCCACTTGACTGAATTCCTGTATTAGTTCTAGCAGTTTTGGGGTGGAGTCTTTGGGGTTTTCCACATAAAGTATCATATCATTTACAAAGAGTGAGAGTTTGACTTCTTTGCCAATTTGGATGCCTTTGATTTCTTTTTGTTGTCTGATTGTTGTGGCTAGGACTTCCAATACTATGCTGAATAGCAGTGGTGATAGTGGACATCCCTGACGCATTCCTGACCTTAGGGGGAAAGCTCTCAGTTTTTCCCCATTGAGAATGATATTCGCTGTGGATTTTTCATAGATGGCTTTTATGATATTGAGGTATGTATCCTCTATGCCTATACTCTGAAGAGTTTTGATCAAGAAAGGATGCTGTACTTTGTCAAAAGCTTTTTCTGCATCTATTGAGAGGATCATATGATTCTTGTTCTTTCTTTTGTTAATGTATTGTATCACATTGATTGATTTGTGGATGTTGAGCCAACCTTGCAGCCCAGGGATAAATCCCACTTGGTCGTGGTGAATAATCCTTTTAATGTACTGTTGGATCCTATTGGCTAGTATTTTGGTGAGAATTTTTGCATCCATGTTCATCAGGGATATTGGTCTGTAATTCTCCTTTTTGATGGGGTCTTTGTCTGGCTTTGGGATCAAGGTAATGCTGGCCTCATAAAATGAGTTTGGAAGTTTTCCTTCCGTTTCTATGTTTTGGAACAGTTTCAGAAGAATAGGTATTAATTCTTCTTGAAATGTTTGGTAGAATTCCCCTGGGAAGCCATCTGGCCCTGGGCTTTTGTTTTTTGGGAGATTTTTGATGACTGCTTCAATTTCCTTAGTGGTTATAGGTCTGTTCAGGTTTTCTATTTCTTCCTGGTTCAGTTTTGGTAGTTGATACATCTCTAGGAATGCATCCATCTCTTCCAGGTTATCGAATTTGCTGGCATAGAGTTGCTCATAATATGTTCTTATAATTGTTTGTATTTCTTTGGTGTTGGTTGTGATCTCTCCTCTTTCATTCATGATTTTATTTATTTGGGTTCTTTCTCTTTTCCTTTTGATAAGTCTGGCCAGGGGTTTATCAATCTTGTTAATTCTTTCAAAGAACCAGCTCCTAGTTTCGTTGATCTGTTCTTCTTTTAGTTTCTATTTCATTGATTTCTGCTCTGATCTTTATGATTTCTCTTCTCCTGCTGGGTTTAGGCTTTATTTGCTGTTCTTTCTCCAGCTCCTTTAGGTGTAGGGTTAGGTTATGTACTTGAGACCTTTCTTGTTTCTTGAGAAAGGCTTGTATTGCTATATACTTTCCTCTTAGGACTGCCTTTGCTTTATCCCAAAGATTTTGAACAGTTGTGTTTTCATTTTCATTGGTTTCCATGTATTTTTTTCTTCTTTAATTTCCTGGTTGACCCATTCATTCTTCAGTAGGATGCTCTTTAGCCTCCATGTATTTGAGTTCTTTCCAACTTTCCTCAGGTGATTGAGTTCTAGTTTCAAAGCATTGTGGTCTGAAAATAGGCAGGGAATGATCCCAATCTTTTGGTACCAGTTGAGACCTGATTTATGACCTAGGATGTGATCTATTCTGGAGAATGTTCCATGGGCACTAGAGAAGAATGTGTATTCCGTTGCTTTGGGATGGAATGTTCTGAATAGGTCTGTGAAGTCCATTAGGTCCAGTGTGTCATTTAAAGTCTTTATATCCTTGTTGATCTTTTGCTTAGACGATCTGTCCATTTCAGTGAGGGGGGTGTTAAAGTCCCCAACTATTATTGTATTGTTGTCGATGTGTTTCTTTGCTTTTGTTAATAATTGCCTTATATAATTGGCTGTTCCCATGTTAGGGGCATAGATATTTACAATTGTTAGATCTTCTTGTTGGATAGACCCTTTAAGTAGGATATAATGTCCTTCCTCATCTCTTATTACAGTCTTTGGTTTAAAATCTAATTTGTCTGATATAAGGATTGCCACCTCAGCTTTCTTTTGGTATCCATTAGCATGGTAAATGGTTTTCCACCCCCTCACTTTCAATCTGGGGGTGTATTTTATTCTAAAATGAGTCTCTTGCAGACAGCACATCGATGGGTCTTGTTTTTTAATCCAGTCTGTTAGCCTGTGTCTTTTGATTGGGGCATTGAGCCCATTTACATTCAGGGTAACTATTGAAAGATAGGAATTTAGTGTCATTGTATTGCCTGTAAGGTGACTGTTACTGTATATTGTCTGTGTTCCTTTCTGGTCTATGTTGCTTTTAGGGTCTCTTTTTGCTTAGAGGACCCCTTTCAAGATTTCTTGTAGGGCTGGTTTTGTGTTTGCAAATTCCTTTAGTTTTTGTTTGTCCTGGAAGCTTTTTATCTCTCCTTCAATTTTCAATGACACCCTAGCTGGATATAGGATTCTTGGCTGCATATTTTTCTCATTTAGTGCTCTGAATATATCCTGCCAGTCCTTTCTGCCAGCTCTCTGTGGATAGGTCTGTTGCCAATCTAATGTTTCTACCCTTGTAGGTTACATATCTCTTCTCCCGAGCTGCTTTCAGGATTTTCTCTTTGTCTATGAGACTCGTAAGTTTTACTATTAGATGTTGGGGTGTTGACCTATTTTTATTGATTTTGAGAGGGGTTCTCTGTGCTTCCTGGATTTTCATGCCTGTTTCCTTCCCCAAATTAGGGAAGTTCTCTCCTATAATTTGCTCCATTATACCTTCTGCCCCTCTCTCTCTTTCTTCTTTTTCTGGGATCCCAATTTTTCTAATGTTGTTTTGTCTTATGGTATCACTTATCTCTCGAATTCTGCCCTCGTGATCCAGTAGTTGTTTATCTCTCTTTTTCTCAGCTTCTTTATTTTCCATCATTTGGTCTTCTATATTACTGATTCTCTCTTCTGCCTCATTTATCCTAGCAGTTAGCGCACCCATTTTTTATTGCACCTCATTAATAGCCTTTTTGATTTCTACTTGGTTAGATTTTAGCTCTTTTACTTCTCCAGAAAGGGTTTCTCTAATAACTTCCATATTTTTTTTCAAGCCCAGCTAGTATCTTTAAAGTGATGATTCTGAACTCTAGATCTGACATCGTACTAATGTCTATATTGAGTAGGTCCCTGGCAGTCGGTACTACCTCTTGTTCTTTTTGTTGAGGTGATTTTTTCCATCTTGTCATTTTGTGCAGAGGAGAACAGATTAATGAGAGAACAGAATGCTAGCAGAGTAACAACGTCCCCAGAAAATATACTCTAAACCAATCAGAAAAGACCTTTAGCAGTGGAAAAAGAAACGGAAAGAAGAAAAAAGAAAAAGAAAAAAAAGAAAAAGATAAAAACAAACAAAAACAAACAAAACAACAAAAACAACAAAAAACCAGAATGTGATCAAATATGATCAGGCTGGTATATAGATCAGTGCCACACACTAGATTTGGGGTGTATTTTGGTCTTTTAGAAGAAAGTGCCTCCCAAAATTTTAAAGAAAGAAAAACTTATATATGTACAAAAATAAGGGTTGATATGATGAAGGGATGGAATATGACTGTAAAGATGGAAATTTTAAAAAATTTTATAAAAGGACTTGATAAGAAGTTGTTTGAAAAGAGAAAGAAGAGGATTTAAAAACAAAGAAAAAAGAAAAAAGAAAAAAAAGGGACAGAATGTGATCTGGCAGGGGAGTAGAAAATACCATATACTAGAGATTTAGGGTATATTTTAATCTGTTAGAAGAAACGATCTCAAAATTTTAAAGGGAGAACAACTTATATATATATATGCCAAAAATATGGGTAACTACTGTGAAGGGATAGAATATGACTCTAAAAATGAAAAAAAAAATGTTTTTTAAAAAAAGGGATTGATAAGATGTTGGTTGAAAAAGGGAAAAAGAAAAATTCAAAAAGAAAAAAAAAAGACAGTTAAAAAAAATTAACTTTGAAAGACTAAAGAATCATGGTAAAAAAGCCGTGAATTCTATGTGCAGTAGTCCCCTAGCGCTGGAGTTCTGCCGTTCTCATTGATCGGTAAACTTGGTCTTGGCTGGCTGTTCTCGCTGATCTTCTGGGGAGGGGCCTGTTGCCGTGGTTCCCAAATGTCTCTGCCGGAGGCGGAATTGCCCCGCCCTTGCCCCCTCCCGGCTAAGTCATCTGCTCGGGTTTGCTCTCCGGGGCTTTTGTTCCCTGCAAGCTTTCCCTACAGCTTTGGAGGCGGAGAGTGAAAATGGCGGCCTCCCAATCTCCGCCCCGGAGGAGCCGAGAACTCGGGGCCTCGCTCCTCAGTGAGCCCCCAGAGAAAAGCCGTCAGTCACTCCCGTCTCCCCGGTCTCCGGCTGCACTCCGTGCTCGCCCGGCCTGTGACCGCGCGTTTCTGTCTCTGGCACCCGACCCGGGTGGAGTCTCCAAACCCAGCAGATCCCTGCGGTGCACTCCCGCGCGGCTCCTCCCAGGGGAGGAAGGTGAGTCTCCCCGGATCTGCCGCTTGTTGGATCCCTGCTGGAGGAGCAGGGGCCCGACTGTGCCGCGGATCATGGTTTATGGCCACCCCGAGCTGAGAGCCCGCGCCTGGGCTCTGCCTTTGCAGCCGTCTTCCCTGCTCCGATACCTGGGAGCCCTGCCACACGCAGGCACCCCGGTCTTTCTGTGACCCCGAGGGTCCTGAGACCCCACTGTCCCAGAGGGTTCCACCCCCCGCTTAGCCACCAGAGTGACGTCCCTCGGCGGAGCAGACTTTTAAAAGTTCCGATTTTGTGCTCCGCGGCTCTATCACTTGCCAGAAGTGGCCAATGGAGGCCCCTCCCCTGCCGTCTATCCTCCCGAATATCGCCTCGGATTCACTTCTCCGCACGTCCTACCTTCCAGATAGTGGTCGCTTTTCTGATGAGAGAGTTGTTGCTATTCCTTTTTTCGATCTCCTGTTGAGTTTGTAGGTGTTCAGAATGGTTTGATCCCTATCCAGCTGAATTCCTGAGAGGAGACGAAATCCAGGTCTCCTACTCCCCATTTATTTGTTTTTTAAATTAAAGCATATCTCGGAAATTTTGAAAAGGACTGTACAGGACTAATTTATTTTCCTTATTTTATTCTCAAAACATCATAACTAAGCATTTTTTAAAAATTCATTTAACTCAATTGCTATGAACATAACATGAGAGGAAACTCTAGATCATAGTTTTAAAGAGAAGTAGCCAAATCTTTTCCTATAGTATTTATACCATTTTCACTTTCTGACTAATAATGGTTGAAAGTTCTGGTGACTCCACTTTTTTGTTAATATTGTAAATTATAGCCATTCTGTTTCATTTTCTTAGCAGTGGCTTTGTGTAGTGAGAAATTTTTATTTTTGATGAGCCTTATTTATCAATTTTTCATGTTTTCTTTTCTGTAGTTTATGAAATCCTTGTGTGCTCCCATCATGAAGATATTTTCCCATGTTTTTTGCTAAACTTTTATGAGCTTTGTTTTTCACTCAGGTCCACAGCCAATCTCAAATGTCTTTATTATGTTATACAGTAGAAGTTAAGGTCCATTTTATTCTATAGAGATATACGCCATCTCTTTAAAAGATTTCATTTCCTCCATTTTTTGTTATTGAAAAATGAATGACCATATAAATATTGTCCTATTTCCAGAGTAATTACACTGTTTATTGATCTAGCTGTTGAACATTATACCAATACTCTCTTGTCTTGATTACTGAAGCACTGCAGCAAGTCTGAAAACAGGTAATGTTACCATAGTAACGTTTTACTTTGCAAAGATTGCTGTGGATATTGTAGATACTTTGAAATTCCACATAAATTTTAAAATCAGCCTACCACTCACCCTACCACACACACACACACACACAGCCTGATTGAATTGTGATGAGGCTTGCATTGAATCTATACCTCAATTTGGGAAGAATAGTTATCTTAGAAATATTGAGTCTTTTTATCCATGAACATGATATAGATCTTCATTTATCTGGTTCTTTTTAAAGATATTTCAGTAATGCCTTATTGTTCCCAAGAGAAAGGTATTGCATACAGTTGGTTAAATACCTATGGTGTTTTTATATTGTGCATATAATTGTGCATGTAATTTATTTTCTAACTAACTGGTGCTGGTATAAAAATATAATTCGCTTTGTAAATTTACATAGTGCCCCACCACTGACTAAATAAGCATTTTACTTTGTGTGTGTGTTTTAAGGAGCCCTTGGGATTTCCTGTGAAAACACCCATGTTATCTGTTAATCAATAATGTTTGACTCTTTGCTTTAAATATGCAATATGAGCTTGGAACTTCTTGTAATGCCAGAACATGGGGAAGTTCCTAAAAGACAAAAAGAATGTCAAAGAGACAGAGGAACTAACTGAAAGTCCTCTCAAAGGTCAAACCTGAACATATTGTACATTTACAACATATTGTAAAATAAACGTCAGCCCATACTGATACAAATAAAGGACTCAAGAGAGAAGTAAATGCGGGAGAAGAGAACAGCTTTCAAAGCAGAAGAATTCCAAATACTCTATGCCAACCCTCTGTCCTTAACTCCCACTTCTTTACTGTGGGCTACAGAGAGTGACTTCTTTCCAAATAATTCAGTATGGAAATGGAGGAGGGGAATGATATTACACAGAGCAATCTGAAAAAGACTACATGTGCCACAAGGTGATTGCTAATATCACATGGGCACGTAGGCCTCGGCATTCCAAAGGCCTCTGCCCTTCTCCGAAACCTTCCCTCACAGCCAACAGCCTCCGTGTTACATTTTAGCAAGCTAGGTATTATGGCTGATTTCACGCTCTACATTAAACCCAACAATATGTTAATTAAAACAATAAAAAATGAAAAAAAAAAGAAATAAAAATCAGAATAAAGAACTATCATAAACCTGAGGAAAAAATAAAAAAAACACTGGATACAAATGAAAGAAATTTGGAACAAGTGTGGACATTAGTTAATACTAATGTGTAAACATTTTCTCATTATTGGTGACAAAGGTATGATAGCAAGGTAAGATTTAACAATAGGAGAAACTGAGTGCAGAATTTGATTTACCAAAACTCTCTGAAGTATTTATGGAAGTTTTATACATCTGCAACTATTTTTAAAAAAAGGTTACCTAAATTCATAAATAAATAAGTATATAAACAAAGTTTACTCGATTAAGGTGGTAAAAACATAGGGAATCAGACCACTGTTTCATATTTTATAGTTTTGTACTCATGACTGCCTTGGGAAGAAAATAACCCTTAACCTTCATTTATCTTGTAGTACTATGTAGGCTCAGAAATTACTTTTCCGTTCAAGTTTATTTTTTTCATACTATCCTTATATGATTGTTTCATTCTGTTATGCTAGTTTTACAAAAAGTGGTATGTGATGTCATACATAGTAATATGAAGTAGTCTCATTGAATCTGGATTTTTTTTAATCTTTACATATTTGGAGACATGTCTAAACCCTACTGGGGCTGCTGGTTTTGGTGTGGGTAGATTTTATACTAATAATCCAATTCCTTTATATATTATAACATGTTCAGTGTTCAAAATTGGTTTCTATGTTTGTCACATTTTCAAAAAACGTCCACTCAACATTTAAAATTTACTCATGTTAAGTTTCCATATTATTTTCAACATTGTATTAGTCTCCCTTGGATCTGTTGTCTTATCTTCATTTTTTGCCCTATAGTTTTTCATCTTTGTTTTTCACTTTTCCTTAATATCTCCAAAGATTTTCATACTCTAAAAGCTGTTAATTCTTAACAGTCCCTGTTAGAAGGTGGGGGAGGAGAAAGTGTCCTCCCTACTGAGAAGGCACTTTGAGACCACAACACGAAGCAGGTGAGTCCCTACAGTTGATGCAGAGTTTTATTCAGGATAACTGACTGACAGAG
>NW_023270454.1:12176337-12198495 GCF_011800145.1 Mirounga leonina
TACAGAGTAGCACAGCTATGTTTGGACCTTAGTCCACAGATTTTATACCAATTTATCTTAAGAAATCAGTGTTCTAGTATTCAAAGGAAAACTAGGTAGTATATTTGAAAATTAGGTAGTGTATTTAAATACAGAATTCTGGCCCAGTGAAATGAGAGTCACAAGATTAATACTATAAAAATAAATAAAATCTATTAAAGAGGTTACTAAGTCACATATCAAAGTTATATCACTCAAGGAAATATATGCTCCACCTCCGGAGGAATTGAATCAATTTGTCAAAAAGGAAAATGAAAATTCATAACTCTTTTTCTTCTTATAATTTGGTTAGTATAACTACTAATGAAAAAGTTCAGGTCAAAATATTGGTCAGGCAGTTGTGTTTTGAAGTAGCATCTCCATAAGTCAGATAAGTGAGATTGTTATCAAATCTCCATATAAAATTTTTCTTAGTAGTTATAGTCTTGATCATAGTCATTCTAAATGCTGTACCTTCCTTTTCTCTCTCATGTTTTCTAAGTTTCCATTATGTAACAGTTACTCAGTTGCCTGAAAATCAGTCATGCTGACTGGTGGTACAAAGAATGACTTATTAATATTACTAAATTTAGAGTAAATAAGATTTATTAATTGCTGGAATAATAGGCAATCATTGCCTGTAATTCAGCAGAATTTAAATGATATACACATTACTAGAGAAATTATATTTTATACTAAATTGCTTTCCCAAGTCAACCTGTCAACCTCTTTTTTTATTTCAAAATATTGGTGCTATTAATTAAAGAAGAGCTTCTGCTTTAAATGAGCATGGCTTTTACATTATGATTGTTATTGTTATTATTGTTATTATTATTAAATTTGGTCACACTATTTCACCCACATTATATATGTATGTATGTATATATTTTTCTTACAAGTTTTTATTAAATTCCAGTTAACACAGTGTAATATTAGTTTCAGGTTAGGATTTAGTGATTCCTCACTTAAATACAACACACGGTGCATAGCTTTTCCTTTTAAGTATCCAGCTTCTTCCTTGTGCACTCAGTATACTTCCCATTATATATCCATAATTAGATTCATTTTCATTACCTAAAATTACTTTCTTATTTGATTTCACCATTTTGTTTAGTTTTGCATTTTTATTTTTTTATTTTTTTGCATTTTTATTTTTAAACAATCTCATTTTTTTAATGAGATTGTTTAAAAATATTCTATGGACTAAAACAGACAAAATCTCTACCTGCTGTAATTAAACGTGTTCTAGCATAAGCTATATATTTGAAGAGAGATCAGAAGGCATAGATAAAAAAACAAATAGAAAATCTTGAGCTAAAGCAAATAACATAAAAAAATTAGTAGAAGAGATCAGCAGAAGACTTCAGCAGATGTAATAAAGAATCAACACTTTGAAGATAGATGAATCTCACCAACTAAAGAAAAGAAAAAAAAAAAAAAAAGAAAGAAAAATTGACCATGTTTCTCAGAGATAAGTGACCCATTATGAAGCAATGTCTTTATTTTTTTTAAATGTTTTCATTTTTTAAAAAATTGCCGACAGCTGTTGAATATCATTTCTATTCACATCTCTCTTTCTAGTTTTTCTAGGGTTCCAGTATTAAGGGTGCTAGAACTTTTTATATTTTCCATATATTTCTTAAGCTCTTATATTTTGCTTTTATTTTTCTGCATACAGCAGTGTGGGGATTTTTCCACTGACTTTTTCTGGATGAGTAATTCTATAATCTGGTATGTCCAAACTACTGTTCAAGCCATCCACTGAATTACCTATTATGTTTTGCACTTTTTAGTTCTACAATACCCAGTTGAAATTTGTATAGATTCCAACTTACTAAGGATATTCTATAATCATCTTATATTTTGTATATTTTTATTCCATTTTAAATGTAGTAATCATAGTTGTTTTTTCTTTTTTTTCATGTGTTCTTGTTCCACCATCTAGATCATACTTCTAGTTCCTCCCTCTTTTCTTTCCTTCCTTTTTTCTTCTCTTAGTAATAAATCATGAATTGTGATTGTTGGCAGGTATGATAATTTTATTGTGTGCAGGAATTGTGTATAAAACTATAGCAGCCTTAGGTGACTCCTCCAGGGTTTTCTCTTATTCCTCTGTTAGAAGATAAGCTAATCATGCGTTGTGCCAGGTCAGAGGTGATTGGCTCTTAGTAAATCCTGGGCTAATTCTCCTTTCCTTATGTTGTTCAGGCTTGGGTTTGCTGGGCTTTGAACTGTGAGTTTATGTGACTATTCTCACAGCTCTGAAGCTTATGGGTGGTCGGGCTCTATCACGGAGAGGCTCTCAATCCAGCTTCCAACCTTTTGCCACATGCAACAACAAAATCAGATAAATGTGTTATGGAGATTGAGAACATGTGCTTTGAGATAAGCCTCCTTTCACTATGTCTTGTGTTCAAAATATAAAATGATTTTGGGGATCGATACCTTTGAGAAATTTCAAAGAGGAGCTCACCAGCATCCCACAGAGCTCTCAAATTAAGCAGTTGTGACTTGGAGAAATCCAATTGTGAATTAAAAGCCCTCAATGTCTAATGTTTAGAGTCTATCTAACCCTGTGTAACTAAGAAACTGGGGATTTCTCTTTCCCTCAGCAGAGGTCCTCCACCTGGGCCCAGCCTAAGGCTCAATTCACACTTGCCATCAGCATATGCTCAGAGGAAAAAATGGTTGGCAAGATTCAGCCCTTTTCAGAATTATTTTACCCTGCTTGAAATTTTAGTTCATCTATTCCATATTACTTCTTCAGCTTTCCAATGTCCTTAAAATATGGTTCTTAAAATAAAATTGGGATTTCTAATTTTTTTTCTTTGCAGAGGACATATGGTCTGCTAAGACTTAGATATCCTGTATGGAATTGTACATATCTTCTTTAACTTACTTTACAAGTGAATTTACCAAGGGTTGAGTGGCAAGTACCATTTTCCTCTCTTTTAAGATTTTGAAGTAATTCTATCTAAGTACAAAATATGTCCCCAAGATGGTAAAGGCAGTGGTGTGGAAAATTCAAAAGCTTCTGATGTCAGACTCCTTCCAGTGTTCTCCATTATCCCAAGATCAGTACTCTATCAGTCAGAGTTCAGGAACAACAAGCAAAGCCCTCCTCTGAGAAGCCATGCTTTCCTAACAGGAAGTATAACTATTGCACTGAAGACTGGAGATCAAAGGAAAGAGGTGTGCTTATTGGAACCCACACCCTTGGAGTAGATCCCATGGATCTGAGACTCTGACCTCTGGAGAGAGGGTTGGCCAAAATGGTGCTGAGCCTCAGGGATTTGGTGGAGGCTTCAGAGGCCTGGGGTCTAGAACTGCAAGGAAGGACACTTGATAATAGTGCTAATATCTCTATTTCTGATAATTATAAGTTGGTTCTGAAAATTGCGTTTGTGCAATTTATATACACACACACAGACACACACATTCTAATATCTCATTATCATCTATCTACCATCTTTGTATCATCTATATATCTATATAAATATTGTACCAAAAGAAAGTTACTGTTGATGTCAAGGTGAAAATTGTTAATGAAGCAACACTGACATGTAGACCAATCAAAAAAGTTCCCAGGTTTCCGGAGTCCCTCGAGTCCCCCCCCAAGTTGGCATATAGGGAGAGGTCTGTCAAAGAAGAAATACAATTTGTGGGTTCCCATTCCCTGTGTGACAAAGTAGAGTACAAAGAGAAAGGAGGTTTATAAGTGAGAGACAGCAAATTAAACACACTCGCACACACACACAGACCATCCATGAGGTATGCCTTTGCTTAGAAACATAAAGAGATTAATTCCATGAAAAATTAACCACTAAAATTGCCTAAAATAAGTAGAAACATGGTGGGAATATATACTTTGCTAATTTTTAATGGTTAATATTTATGATCCCCTATGATAAAAAATCATGAAGATTTTGTTGGTGCAGGTGGAACTTTCTGTTTTGTTTCTCTAGTAAAGTTGGAACAAGTGGAACATTCTCCTCTTTTTTCTCATCCTTTTCTTCATTTCTCAGAAAAAGCAAAAGTAATAAACCACATAAGAAGCAAAACAGAATTATCCCAGGTAGTATCATGTAAAACTTCTTTTACATCTTGTTCTTCTTCTTGTGAGGGGCTGTCCACTATCTATACTACCTCCAAAACCTTCTTCCCCACAGTCAGCAGGGTTCCACTCATCCTTGCAGTGGCAGTCTGTTGTTGCACTCCCTGTTCATATTGCAGGTCTCGGGTGAATAAGCTCTTGCCAAATGTGACATATGGATACACTTCCTTTGGATGTAAATATGCTCTGCACCACACTCTCTACCATCTATCACTGCACCAATATCAGGTATGAATATCCCAGCGTGGTAGTCTGTACCCCAGCAGGTGATGCCATTAAGGTGAAAAAATGCGCAGTGGAAAGATTGCTCAGAAAGGCCCCCTGGATGGCTCAGTTAGTGAAGCCTCTGACTCTTGATTTCAGCTCAGGTCATGATCTCAGAGTTCTGGAATTGAGGCCAGCTTCAAGCTCCCCACTCAGCAAGGAGTCTGCTTGTCTCCCTCCCCCTTTGCCCCCCCCAGCTGTGCTCTCTCTTTCTCTCTCTCTCTCTGAAATAAATAAGTATTAAAGAAAAGAATGATCGCTCAGAAGGGGAATTTCTGTCACATTCTGACACTGAACCTTCCCACACAGGATATCCGATATGTTACATTGTACAGATGTAGGACCATTTATACCACAGTTACCCCAATGGTCACCTTGGATGTTCCATACTTATGGCAACTCTGATTTGCACTCTTGGCCTCTTTGCCAAGCATTCTCCTCACTGTTCATCACGAATATTGCATCTCTTTTCATAGCAATATCTATCTCCTGTGCATTCGACTCCACCTTGCACATACACATCTTCTGGACCCTGATAGATTTCCCATCACACCACTCAGGAAGGTCATATTCATTTGCCTGTTCTCTACACAGGTCACCTGAAGGCATGATCTTGAGGTCTTTGCAACAAACCTAAAAGCACAAGTAGCTCCAGGACTCAGAGTGCAATTTGACTGACAGCATGGATCTTTTGTACATGCATTTAAAGAGCCACGGTCACACTCTTCTCCCTCTTTATCCACATGGTTCCCACAGCGTGTATACCTGAAGATTCTGTCTGGAGTTGTTGAAGTGTACAAATACTTTGTTTCTGCCAGTGTTCAATACTTAGCATAATCGTGGTTATTGAGTTTAGTTGTTGTCACTCTCTGTGAAAACATGACCTCTCATTCCCACATTTACAAGTGTCATCACCATGTAGCATACCCAGAGAATGACCCACCTCATGTGACACTGTAAATGCAAAATCATACAAGTTTTCTTGTATGAAACTAATGACTCCACAATTCAGAGCATATTACATATTACTCCAACATAGGTCATGCCAATGTCAATACCAAAAGCTTTCTTTACAAAAATAATTGCAAGCTCATGAGGCAAATGGGTGCCAAAGTCACCATTCTTCCATTTGCAAAATGCCACTAGGACAGGTATAATGTTTTCAGTCAAAAATGGTTTTGTCAGAAGGAGGAGGCAGATGGAGGAAGAGTAGAGGACCTCATTTCATCTAGTTCCTTGAATGTACCTGGATTATCTATCAAACCATTCTGAACACCCACGAATTCAGCCTGAGATGTAAGAAAATATATCTGGAAATCTACAAGCAGAAAAGTGACTGCTTTTTGAAAGGTAGGAGGTTCAGAGTTGTGAATCTGTGGGAAAATATCAGAAGATAAACCAAGGGGGTAGGGAGCCTCCATAAGCTGGTACCGGAATGTGATATAAAACCAGAGCGCAAAATTGGAACCCTTAGAAATTTGGTCCAGTGAGACACTTCCCTTTCTGAAAGGGGCACAGGGGATGGAAAAGGCAGAATTCTTGGTAGGTCATTGTGGTCTCAGGATCCCAAGAGACACAGAAAGAATGGGGGTGTCTGAACTGATAGAGTGCCCAAGCAGTGGAGCAGAAAAACTGCTTATGGTCAGTCAGCCCAGGAGGGACTCTCAGCTCTGGTCACCATAGGGAGACTGCTCTTTGAGTGAGCACCTGGAAAAAGACTGGAACATCCCCTGGGAGGGACAAAACGTCTCTGCCCACGACTGGGCAACAGCTCTCAGGGTGGCAGTGGCCCCAGAAAGGACAGTAGGGCAGCACCCAGCTGTGACCTGGGAGCAGTGGAGCAGGGTGTGGGCATGAGCCCACAAATGCTCACAGTACCAAAGACACAAAGCACAGAGAGGCATGGGTCTCGGGGACACTCCCCGGGAAAATTGCAGTGGGTATGAATCATGGGAGTCTGTGAAGGTTGGTGCAGAAGTGTAGATGGTTTGACCTGGAGAGTTTATTGAAGGGGGTATTGCAATCTTTTTGCTCTAGGCTGGAGATCGAGTCATGGCCATTTTTGCTCTGACCCTCTGAAGAGGTACGGAAAGCCACCAGGGAACAAAAGCCACACAGAGGACCAGATTACATTAAGCCCATCCCCCTGACAAGGGGAGGGGCAACTCTGCCCAGGCAAAGATACCCAAAAAGCAGCACAGCAGTCCCCTCCTCCAGAAGACAGACTAGAAGAACAGGTGAGTGACAAGCGTATAGATCCCAGGAGACTGTAAGACTCCAGCACCAGGCGAAAACAGTATATTGAGCTCCAGGTGTGTCCTCATAACTCATTTATCCTTCAGTCTAAAATTTTCCATTTCTTTTTTCTTTTTCTTTACATTTTCCCCTTTCAACCAGATACTTATTTTACCAGTTTGTGTTTTTAAGTCTCTTTTTAACTTTTATTTTTTCACATCTACATTTTAAAGATACATGTTTCACTCGGTCCTTTTTTCTCTCTATTCAATTTTATTTTTCATATAAATATAAATTTTGCTTTCTTTGCAATTTTGGGATGTAGTGTCTTCTAACACACAGACCAAAATTTAATCAGGAACATGTGGACCACCCTGCTTTGTCTACCCTGTGAAATTATAGTGTCTCTCCCCTCCCCCCCCCTTTTTATATATAGTTTTTTTTTGCATTTTGGCTATGTGTGCTTTTATGTGATGGCTTCTGACCACTTCAGATTTTTTTCTAGGGTGCAGTTTGCTTGGGTTGTTGTTGATATTTTGGACTCAGTTCATTTGCTTACCCATCCTTCTCTGGGCAGAATGACTAGAAGGAGGAACTCACCAGAAAGAAAAGAACCAGAGGCAATGTTCTCTGCCACAGAGCTAATCAATATGGATATAAATAAGATGTCAGAGAGGGAATTCAGGATAGCAATTATAAAGTTAATAGCTAGGCTTGAAAAAAGCATAAATGACAATACAGAATCTGTATTGCAGCCAGCTGCAGAAATGTGTTCTAATCAGGCCAAACTTAAAAATCCTATGAATGAGATGCAGTCTAAATTGTATGCTCTAACAGGTAAGGTCAATGAGGTAGAAGAGAGAATAAGTGCTCTAGAGGACAGGCAGATGGAAAGGAAGGAAACTGAGGAAAAGAGAGAAAGACAACAAATAGCTTATGAAGAAAGGCTTCGAGAATTTAATGATGCCTTGAAATGAACCAATGTCCATATTATCAGGATCCAAGAGAGGATGGAGAGAGAGAGAGAAAGAGAGGGCTAGAAGGTATTTTTGAGCAAATCATGGCTGAGAACTTCCCTAATCTGGGGAAGGAGCAAGCATATATGTCCAAGAGGCAGAGAGGACACCTCCCAAAATCAATAAAAATAGAGCAACACTCCGACATATAATAGTGAAGCTTGTAAATCTTAGAGCCAAAAAAGCTATCCTGAGAGCAGCTAGGGAGAGGAGGTTCTTTACATATGGAGGGAGGAACATCAGAATAATATCAGACCTATCCACAGAAACCTGGGAAGCCAGAAAGGGCTGGCAAGTAATATTCAGAGTACTAAATGGGAAGAACATGCTGCCATGAATACTTTATCCAGCAAGGCTGTCATTCAGAAAGGAAGAAGAGATAAAGAGCTTCCAGGACAGACGGAAACTGAAAGAATATGTGACCACCAAGCCAGCCCTGCAAGAAATATTAAGAGGGATTCTGTAAGCAAAGAGAGACCTCAAGAGTAACATAGACCAGAAAGTAACAGAAACAATCTACAGAAACAGGGACTTTACAGCCAATATAATGGCACTAAATTCATATCTTTCAATAGTTACTCTGAATGTAAATGGGCTGAATGCTCTAACCAAAAGACACAGGGTATCAGATTGGATAAAAAAGCAAAAGCCATCCATATGCTGTCTATAGGAGACTCATTTTAGACCTGAAGACACCTCCAGACTGAAAGCGAGGGGGTAGAGAACCATTTACCACACTAATGGACCTCAAAAGAAATCTGGGGTAACAATCCTCATATCAGACAAATTAGATTTTAAACGAAAGACTGTAGTAAGAGATGTAGAGGGACACTATATCATACTTAAAGGGTCTATCCAACAAGAAGATCTAAAAATTGCCAATATCTATGCCCCCAACTTGGGAGCAGCCAATTATATAAACCAATTAATAACCAAAGTAAAGAAATATATATTGATAATAATACATTAATGGTAGAGAACTTTAACATCCCACTCACAGCAATAGACAAATCATCTAAGCAAAAGATCAACAAAGAAACAAGAGCTTTGAATGACACACTGGACCAGATGGACTTTGCAGGTATATACAGAACATTCCATCTTGAATCAACAGAATACTCATTCTTCTTGAGTACACAGGGAACTTTCTCCAGAATAGATCACATACTGGGTCACAAATCAGGTCTCAAATGATAACAAAAGATTGCAATTATTCCCTGAATTTTTTCAGACCACAATGCTTTTAAACTGGAACTCAATCACAAGTGGAAATTTGGAAAGAACACAGACACTTGGAGGTTAAAGAGCATCCTACTAAAGAATGAATAAGTAAACCGGGAAATTAAAGAAGAGCTTAAAAATTTCATGGAAACAAATGAAAATGAAAACACATCAGTTCAAAGCCTCTGGGATACAGCAAAGGCTGTCCTGAGAGGGAAGTACATAGCAATACAAACCTTTCTCAAAAAATTAGAGAAGTCTCAAATACACAAGCTAACATTACACCTAAAGGTCCCAGAGAAAGAACAGCAAATAAAGCCTAAACCAAGCAGGAGAAGAAAAATAAAGATTAGAGCAGAAATCAATGAAATAGAAACCAGAAGAACAGTAGAACAGATCAAAAATCTACAAGTTGGTTCTTTGAAAGAATTAATAAGATCTATAAACCTCTGGCCAGATTTATCCAAAAGAAAAGAGAAAGGACCCGAATTAATAAAACCGTGAATGAAAAGGGAGAGATCATGACCAATACCAAGGAAATACAGACAATTGTTAAAACATATTATCAGCAATATATGCCAACAAATTAGGCAATCTGGAAGAAATGGATGCATTCCGGGAAACTTATAAACTACAAGACTGAAACAGGAAGAGGTAGAAAATCTGAACAGACAAATAACCAGTGAGGAAATTGAAGGAGTAATCAAACATCTCCCAACAAACAAGAGTAGGACCAGATGGCTTCCCAGGAGAATTCTACCAAACATTTAAAGAATTAATACCTATTCTTCTGAAGCTGTTTCAAAAAATAGAAAGGGAAGGAAAACTTCCAAACTCGTTCTATGAGGCCATCATTATCTTGATTCCAAAACCAGACAAAGACCCCACCAAAAAGGAGAATTACAGACCAATATCCCTGATGAACACGGATGCAAAAATTCTCACCAATATACTAGCCAATAGGATCTAACAGTACATTAAAAGGATTATTCACCACAGCCAGCTGGGATTTATTCCTGGGCTCCAAGGGTGGTTCAACATTTGTAAATCAATCAATGTGACACACTACATCGATAAAAGAAAGGACAAGAACCATATGATATTTTCAATAGATGCAGAAAAAGCATTTGACCAGGAAAAAAAAATCCGTTTTTGATTAAAACTCTCCACAGTGTAGGGATAGATGGAACATACCTCAATATCATAAAAGCCATATACGAAAAGCCCACAGCGAACATCATTATCAGTGGGGAAAAACTGAGAGCTTTTCCCCTAAGGTCAGGAACACAACAAGGATGCCCACTCTCACCACTATTGTTTAACATAGTACTAGAAGTTCTTGTCCTAGAGCAATTAGGGAAGACAAATAAATAAAAGGCATTCAAATCATAAAGAAAAAAAAGTAAAATTGTCATTATTTACAGATGATATAATTTTATATACAGAAAATCTCAAAGACTCAACCAAAGACCTGCTGGATCTAATCAATGAATTTAGTGAAGATCCAGGATGTAAACAACTTATAGAAAGCAGTTGCATTTCTATACACCACTAACAGTAAAATATCTATAAAAGAAATAAAGAAAAATATCCCATCTACAACAACATCAAAAACAATAAAATACCTAGGACTAAACTTAACCAAAGAGAAAAATCTGTGCAACAAAACTACAAGACATTGAGAAAAATCAAAGACACAAATGAAAAGACATCTATGTTTATGAATCAGAAGAATTAATTTTGCTAAAATGTCCAACTATTTAAAGCCATCTATAGATTTAATGTAATCCCTATAAAAATTCCAGTGGCATTTTCCCCAGAAATAGAAAAAAAAAATCCTAAAATTTATATGGAATCACAAAATACCCAAAATAACCAATTCTGAAAAAACAAAACCAAAGGCATCACATTTCCTCATTTCAAACTATGTTATAAAGCTATAGTAAAACAGTATGGTACTGGCATAACAATACCACATAGACCAAAGGAATGGAGTAGACAGCCCAGAATTAAACGCCCACATACACAGGGAACTGAGTTTTGACAAGGAAACCAAGGACAACCAATTGAAAGAAAGGTAGTCTCTTTAACAAATGGTGCTAGGAAAACTGAATGAACATACAGAAAAATAAAAGTGGACCCTCTCTTACACTTACTCACCGGAGTTAACTCTAAATAAAGTTAAACACAGACTTTGATACCATAAAACTCCTAGAAGAAACAGGGAAGAATCTCCTTAAATTTAGTCTTAGCAGTGACTTTTTGGATAGGATACCAAAAACACAAACAACAAAACCAAAACTCGGGGCACCTGGGTGGCTCAGTCGTTAAGCGTCTGCCTTCGGCTCGGGTCATGATCCCAGGGTCCTGGGATCGAGCCCCGCATCAGGCTCCCTGCTCAGAGGGGATCCTGCTTCTCCGTCTCGCTCTGCCTCTCCCATACGCTTGTTCTCTCTCTCAATAAAATCTTAAAAAACAAAACAAAACAAACTCAACAAGGGGGACTATATCAAACTTAAAAGCATCTACACAGGCAAAGGCAAGAAGACAACCTGCAAAATGGGAAAACATTTTTCAAGCCATATATCAAATAAAAAGGGATTAATATCCAAAATATATAAGAATGCATACAACTTAAAAACAAAACAAAATAAAAAAACAACCTGATTAAAAAGTTGGGCAAAGAAACAAAGGACACCCAAAGAAGACATCCATGGCCAATAGGTACAAACAGATGCTCAACATCACTTATTATCAAGGAAATGCAAGTCAAGCCACATGAGTTATCATCTCACACCTTTTAGAATGGTTATTATTAAGAAGATAAGAGATAGAGTGTTGGTAAGAATATGGAGAAAATGAAACCCTTACAAAATGTCGGTGAAATGTAAGATAATACATGGAAGACAATATAGGGATTCCTCAAAAGTTAAAAATAGATCTACCAGGGCACCTGGGTGGCTCAGTCATTGAGTGTCTGCCTTCACCTCAGGTCATGATCATGGGGGTCCTGGGATCGAGCCCCACATCGGGCTCTCTGCTCGGCAGGAAGCCTGCTTCTTCCTCTCTCACTCCCCCTGCTTCTGTTCCCTCTCTCACTCTCTCTGTCAAGTAAATAAATAAAATCTTAAAGAAAAAAATAGGTCTACCATATCATCAGCAATTCCATACCTGGGTATATACCCAAAGGAAATGAAAACAAAATATTGAAGACATACATGCATGTCTATGTTGATTGCAGTATTATTCACAAGAGCCAAACTATGGAAGCAACCTAAATTTCTGTCAACAGATGAATGGATATCTATCATCTATCTATCATCTATCTATCTATCATCTATCTATCTATCTATCTATCTATCCATCATCTATTTATCATATATCTATATATTATTTAGACGTTAGAAAAAAAAAGAATCCTTCCATTTGTGACAACATGGATGGACCTTGAGGACATTATGCTAAGTAAGATAAGTCAGACAGACAAAGACAAATACTGTACGATATCATTTATATGTGGAAACTAAAAAAAGCCAAACTCATAAAAACAGAAAGTAATATATTGTTTAACAGGGCCAGGGGGCTAAAGGAATAGGAGAGATGTTTCTTAAAAGTACATACTTGCAACTAGTAGTAAATAAGAGCAGGAGACTAATGCACAGAAAAGTGAATACATAACAATATTGTATTATAATCATCAAATTGATAAGAGATTAGATCTTAATTATTTCAACCACAAAAAAACAAATCATAATTCTATGAGGTTATAAAGGTACTAACTATTGCTATAATATAATCATATCATATAAATATATCAAATCAACAAATCATACACCTTAAATTTCCACAGTGTTATATATCAAATATATTTTGATTAAAAAGTAAAGGAAAAGAAATCCAAGGTGCATGAAAGGGGGTTAGATCTCTGAAGTCACCCAGTAATAAATGTAAGGACTATGATGACAGTTGATGATTCTCTGAGGAAATTGAAACCTCTTCCTTAACCTACTAAGCCAACCCAACCCAACCAAATTCATTTCTTCTAACCACTGAAAGATATGGTTTTGAAAGTACCTAAGATGGCATTTATATTTGCAGTATCTATTATTATTATAAAAGTTTGATGAGCCAACTGATAATAAACACAATATTTTGGAGAAAAATAATGGGTGATTATTTACCTAGTTGAAGTAACAATTTTAAGAGGAAAGCAAATTAGCATATAATACTAAATTGACTGTTCTCAGTTCAATCTATTTGTATCTGAAGGCTGATTTGGAAGCTTCCCTACTTGGCCTAACAGATAACAGATACCACTCATTAGTTATTACTTTGTTACTGTCATCTCATAGTGTCATGGGACTGTTTGCTTTAGATTCCATCAAGTATTTAAATTTCCTATACCAGCAAAAAGTTAATAGAATTTGGAAATTTATATAGTATTTTTATTGTGCCAAATAAGGCCCTTAAAAAACAATTTAAGATAAACAATCACTTGCCTTTCAAAAAAGAAATAATGTTGGGCGCCTGGGTGGCTCAGTTGGTTAAGCGACTGCCTTCGGCTCAGGTCATGATCCTGGAGTCCCGGGATCGAGTCCCATATCGGGCTCCTTGCTCAGCAGGGGGTCTGCTTCTCCCTCTGACCCTCCCCCCTCTCATGTGCTCTCTCTTTCTCCTTCTCTCTCTCTCAAATAAATAAATAAATAAATAAATAAAATAAAATAAAAAAGAAATAATGTTAACCATAAAACAATTTGAAGACATGCTGTCAGAATCAAGGAAGTTCTCCAAATGGAATAAATCCAGCACTATAAAAAAAAAAAGCATGAACATAAATTTAATAGGTAAATTGACTAGGTAGCAGTTAAGAATTGCCAATGTGGGAAGACTGCATTTGCAGATTGGCTGGGGGTAAACTATAGAAACAAGAATAACTATGTAATCCTTAATAGTTTACCTGTGGAGCAGAGGGGAGGTTGGTAATGTCTGCCAGTTTGATATCTGCCAGTGTCTTTTTATTGCCCCTCTACCTTAGAAAGCCCATTCCAGATATACGTTTTTTCCCTCATTGGATTTTTCATTTTCTCTCCAGCTTCATCACAACTAGTTCTCTGAGGACCAACTTTGACCATGATGATTTTCATCTCTTTAGTAATTCTCTAGGGATGCTGTAAAAAAAAGTACCACAAAATGCATCATTTAACAGAAATTTTGTCTGAAAATTCTGTAGTCTATAAGTCCAAAATTAGGGAGATAAAAGTGTTTAGATGTGGTTATCAGTAGGAATTGGTCTTATTACAGAGAAAAAATTAATCTGAAAGAATTAAACAAGTATGAAATAGTAGTATGTGGTGTCATGAGAACATAATTGAACTCTGATTTCTATGATTGGCCCCATGACCCTTTATTTTGTGATGTTTCCTGGGTTTCTTTGAGTACTGAGAAATATTAACTATCCAATAATTTTTATAGGCCCTGTGTCTACTCAAAGCATGTAGAGGTTTTGAATTGATATTTTAAAAAGATTTCAGGCTAGATAATAAACTGAAAAGATGGAATAACATGACAAACATTACAGTTATTTGAGAATGGCAGGTTAGGAAATAAAAGATATTGTGTCTTAGTTTGGACTGTCATATCATATTACTGTAGAAGGGGTGACTTCAACATCAGACTTAATTCTCATAATTCTGGAACCTGGAAAGTCCACATCAAGGTGCCAGCTGATTTGATTCTTGGTGAAGAATATTTTCCTGGCTTACAGAAAGAGGATTACCTACTGGTTATAATCTCAGATGGTGAAGTGAGAAAGCTCTGGTAATCTTTCTCATTTTATAAAAGTCACTAATCCCAACATGGAAGCTCCACTCCAGTGACCTTACCTAAATGTGATTACTTTCCAAAGTCCACCTCTTAATACCATTACATTAGGATTTGCAGCTTTAAGATGTGAATTTGGGGTGGATATAAACATTCAGTCACTAATACGTTTACTGAAAAGAGAATGGTTGACAAAGATACAAGACTGAAATCAAAGGGAAAGATTTTGCTTGCAGCTTGTCAACATCAGGCAAGATTTTTTTTTTTTAATCATGGAATTTTCTGATTAAGCAGTCTACTCACAGTCATCTAGTTTGGGACACATTTTAGTGTGCCTCTACATTAGTCTCCAGAGGTAAAAGATGTCCTAGTTTTACAATTGAAAGCATAATTATAAGAAGAAGCTCAAATTGATTAGTATATGTCCTGGTGTATAAAACAGTATTCTTTTTTTTTTTTTTTTTTAGAATGGCCTTTTTTTTATTATGTTATGTTAATCACCATACATTACATCATTAGTTTTTTTTTATTCTTATGTTAATCCCCATACATTACATCATTAGTTTTAGATGAAGTGTTCCATGATTCATTGTTTGTGCATAACACCCAGTGCTCCATGCAGAATGTGCCCTCCTCAATACCCACCACCAGGCTAACCCATCCTCCCACCCCCCTCCCCTCTAGAACAGTTTGTTTTTCAGAGTCCATCATCTCTCATGGTTCGTCTAACCCTCTGATTTCCCCCGCTTCATTCTTCCCCTCCCGCTACCTTCTTCTTCTTCTTTTTTTTTCTTAACATATATTGCATTATTTGTTTCAGAGGTACAGATCTGAGATTGAACAGTCTTGCACAATTCACAGCGCTTACCAGAGCACATACCCTCCCCAACGTCTATCACCCAGTCACCCCATCCCTCCCACCCCACCCCCCACTCCAACAACACTCAGTTTGTTTCCTGCGATTAAGAATTCCTCATATCAGTGAGATCATATGAGACATGTCTTTCTCTGTTTGACTTATTTCACTCAACATAATACCCTTCAGTTCCATCCACGTCGTTGCAAATGGCAAGATCTCATTCCTTTTGATGGCTGCATAATATTCCATTGTATATATATACCACCTCTTCTTTATCCATCCATCTGTCGATGGACATCTTGGCTCTTTCCACAGTTTGGCTATTGTGGACATTGCTGCTATAAACATCGGGGTGCACATACCCTTTCGGATACCTGCTTTTATATCTTTGGGGTAAACACCCAGTAGTGCAATTGCTGGATCGTATGGTAGCTCTATTTTCAACTTTTTGAGGAACCTCCATACAGTTTTCCAGAGTGGCTGCACCAGCTTGCATTCTCACCAACAGTGTAGGAGGGTTCCCCTTTCTCCGCATCCCCGCCACATCTGTTGTTTCCTGACTTGTTAATTTTAGCCATTCTGACTGGTGTGAGGTGGTATCTCATTGAGGTTTTGATTTGGATTTCCCTGATGCTGAACGATATTGAGCACTTTTTCATGTGTCTGTTGGCCATTTGGATGTCTTCTTTGGAAAAATGTCTGTTCATGTCTTCTGCCCATTTCTTGATTGGATTCTTTGTTCTTTGGGTGTTGAGTTTGATGAGTTCTTTATAGATTTTGGATACTAGCCCTTTATCTGATATGTCATTTGCAAATATCTTCTCCCATTCTGTCGGTTGTCTTTTGGTTTTGTTGACTGTTTCCATTGCTTTGCAAAAGCTTTTTATCTTGATGAAGTCCCAATAGTTCATTTTTGCCCTTGCTTCCCTTGCCTCTGGCGATGTTTCTAGGAAGAAGTTGCTTCGGCTGAGGGCAAAGAGGTTGCTGCCTGTGTTCTCCTTTAGGATTTGGATGGACTCCTGTCTCACACTGAGGACTTTCAACCATTTGGAGTCTATTTTTGTGTGTGGTGTAAGGAAATGGTCCAGTTTCATTCTTCTGCATGTGGCTACCCAATTTTCCCAACACCATTTGTTGAAGAGACTGTCTTTGTTCCATTGGACATTCTTTCCTGCTTTGTCAAAGATGAGTTGACCATAGAGTTGAGGGTCCATTTCTGGGCTCTCTATTCTGTTCCACTGATCTATGTGTCTGTTTTTGTGCCACTACCATGCTGTCTTGAAGATGACAGCTTTGTAATAGAGCTGGAAGTCTAGAATTTTGATGCCGCCAGCTTTGCTTTCCTTTTTCAACATTCCTCTGGCTATGCGGGGTCTTTTCTGGTTCCATACAAATTTTAGGATGATTTGTTCCATTTCTTTGAAAAAAGTGGATGGTATTTTGAGGGGGGTTGCATTGAATGTGTAGATTGCTCTAGGTAGCATTGACATCTTCACAATATTTGTTCTTCCAATCCATGAGCATGGAACGTTTTTCCATTTCTTTGTGTCTTCCTCAATTTCTTTCATGAGTATTTTATAGTTTTCTGAGTACAGATCCTTTGTCTCTTTGGTTAGATTTATTCCTAGGTATCTTATGGTTTTGGGTGCAATTGTAAATGGGATCGACTCCTTAATTTCTCTTTCTTCTGTCTTGTTGTTGGTGTATAGGAATGCCACTGACTTCTGTGCATTGATTTTATATCCTGCCACTTGACTGAATTCCTGTATGAGTTCTAGCAGTTTTGGGGTGGAGCCTTTGGGGTTTTCCACATAAAGTATCATATCATCTGCAAAGAGTGAGAGTTTGACTTCTTCTTTGCCAATTTGGATGCCTTTTATTTCTTTTTGTGGTCTCATTGCTGTGGCTAAGACTTCCAATACTATGTTGAATAGCAGTGGTGATAGTGGACATCCCTGACGCATTCCTGACCTTAGCGGGAAAGCTCTCAGTTTTTCCCCATTGAGAATAATATTCGCTGTAGGTTTTTCATAGATGGCTTTTATGATATTAAGGTATGTACCCTCGATCCCTATACTCTGAAGAGTTTTGATCAAGAAAGGATGCTGTACTTTGTCAAAAGCATTTTCTGCACCTATTGAGAAGGTCAAATGATTCTTGTTCTTTCTTTTGTTAATGTATTGTATCACATTGATTGATTTGCAGATGTTGAACCAACCTTGCAGCCCAGGGATAAATCCCACTTGGTCATGGTGAATAATCCTTTTAATGTACTGTTGGATCCTATTGGCTAGTATTTTGGTGAGAATTTTTGCATCCATGTTCATCAGGGATATTGGTCTGTAATTCTCCTTTTTGATGGGGTCTTTGTCTGGTTTTGGGATCAAGGTAATGCTGGCCTCATAAAATGAGTTTGGAAGTTTTCCTTCCGTTTCTATTTTTTGGAACAGTTTCAGAAGAATAGGTATTAATTCTTCTTGAAATGTTTGGTAGAATTCCCCTGGGAAGCCATCTGGCCCTGGGCTTTTGTTTTTTGGGAGATTTTTGATGACTGCTTCAATTTCCTTAGTGGTTATAGGTCTGTTCAGGTTTTCTATTTCATCCTGGTTCAGTTTTGGTAGTTGATACATCTCTAGGAATGCATCCATCTCTTCCAGGTTATCGAATTTGCTGGCATAGAGTTGCTCATAATATGGTCTCATAATTGTTTGTATTTCTTGGGTGTTGGTTGTGATCTCTCCTCTTTCATTCATGATTTTGTTGATTTGGGTCATTTCTCTTTTCTTTTTGATAAGTCGGGCCAGGGATTTATCAATCTTGTTAATTCTTTCAAAGAACCAGCTCCTAGTTTCGTTGATCTGTTCTACTGTTCTTTTAGTTTCTATTTCATTGATTTCTGCTCTGATCTTTATGATTTCTCTTCTCCTGCTGGGTTTAGGCTTTATTTGCTGTTCTTTCTCCAGCTCCTTTAGGTGTAGGGTTAGGTTGTGTACTTGAGACCTTTCTTGTTTCTTGAGAAAGGCTTGTATTGCTATATACTTTCCTCTTAGGACTGCCTTTGCTGCATCCCAAAGATTTTGAACAGTTGTGTTTTCATTTTCATTGGTTTCCATGTATTTTTTTAATTCTTCTTTAATTTCCTGGTTGACCCATTCATTCTTCAGTAGGATGCTCTTTAGCCTCCATGTATTTGAGTTCTTTCCGACTTTCCTCTTGTGATTGAGTTCTAGTTTCAAAGCATTGTGGTCTGAAAATAGGCAGGGAATGATCCCAATCTTTTGGTACCGGTTGAGACCTGATTTATGACCTAGGATGTGATCTATTCTGGAGAATGTTCCATGGGCACTAGAGAAGAATGTGTATTCCGTTGCTTTGGGGTGGAATGTTCTGAATATGTCTGTGAAGTCCATTTGGTCCAGTGTGTCATTTAAAGTCTTTATTTCCTTGTTGATCTTTTGCTTAGACGATCTGTCCATTTCAGTGAGGGGGGTGTTAAAGTCCCCCACTATTATTGTATTTTTGTCAATGTGTTTCCTTTCTTTTGTTATTAATTGCCTTATATAATTGGCTGTTCCCATGTTAGGGGCATAGATATTTACAATTGTTAGATCTTCTTGTTGGATAGATCCTTTAAGTATGATATAGTGTCCTTCCTCATCTCTTATTACAGTCTTTGGTTTAAAATCTAATTTGTCTGATATAAGGATTGCCACCCCAGCTTTCTTTTGGTGTCCATTAGCATGGTACATGGTTTTCCACCCCCTCACTTTCAATCTGGGGGTGTCTTTGGGTCTAAAATGAGTCTCTTGCAGACAGCATATCAGTGCGTCTTGTTTTTTAATCCAGTCTGTTACCCTGTGTCTTTTGATTGGGGCATTGAGCCCATTTACATTCAGGGTAACTATTGAAAGATAGGAATTTAGTGCCATTATATTGCCTGTAAGGTGACTGTTACCGTATATTGTCTGTGTTCCTTTCTGGTCTATGTTGCTTTTAGGCTCTCTCTTTGCTTAGAGGACCCCTTTCAAGATTTCTTGTAGGGCTGGGTTTGTGTTTGCAAATTCCTTTAGTTTTTGTTTGTCCTGGAAGCTTTTTATCTCTCCTTCTATTTTCAATGACAGCCTAGCTGGATATAGTATTCTTGGCTGCATATTTTTCTCATTTAGTGCTCTGAATATATCCTGCCAGTCCTTTCTGGCCTGCCAGCTCTCTGTGGATAGGTCTGTTGCCAATCTAATGTTTCTACCCTTGTAGGTTACATATCTCTTCTCCCGAGCTGCTTTCAGCATTTTCTCTTTGTCTATGAGACTCGTAAGTTTTACTATTAGATGTTGGGGTGTTGACCTATTTTTATTGATTTTGAGAGGGGTTCTCTGTGCTTCCTGGATTTTCATGCCTGTTTCTTTCCCCAAATTAGGGAAGTTCTCTCCTATAATTTGCTCCATTATACCTTCTGCCCCTCTCTCTCTTTCTTCTTCTGGGATCCCAATTATTCTAATGTTGTTTTGTCTTATGGTATCGCTTATCTCTCGAATTCTGCCCTTGTGATCCAGTAGTTGTTTATCTCTCTTTTTCTCAGCTTCTTTATTTTCCATCATTTCATCTTCTATATTACTGATTCTCTCTTCTGCCTCATTTATTCTAGCACTTAGCGCCCCCATTTTTGATTGCACCTCATTAATAGCCTTTGATTTCTACTTGGTTGGATTTTAGCTCTTTTACTTCTCCAGAAAGGGTTTCTCTAATAACTTCCATATTTTTTTCAAGCCCAGCTAGTATCTTTAAAGTGATGATTCTGAACTCTAGATCTGACATCGTACTAATGTCCGTATTGAGTAGGTCCCTGGCAGTCGGTACTACCTCTTGTTCTTTTTGTTGAGGTGATTTTTTCCGTCTTCTCATTTTGTGCAGAGGAGAATAGATTAATGAGGGAACAGAATGCTAGCAGAGGAACCACGTCCCCAAAAATATACTCTAAACAAATCAGAAAAGACCTGAAGCAGTGGGATAAGAAAGGGAAAGAGAGAAGAAAGAAAAAGAAATAAAAGAAAAAGATAAAGATAAAAACAAAAACAAACAAAACAACAACAACAACAAAAACCAGAATGTGATCAAATATGATCAGGCTGGTATATAGATCAGTGCCACACACTAGATTTGGGGTGTATTTTGGTCTGTTAGAAGAAAGTGCCTCCCAAAATTTTAAAGAAAGAAAAACTTATATATGTACAAAAATAAGGGTTCATATGATGAAGGGATGGAATATGACTGTAAAAATGGAAATTATAAAAAATTTTATAAAAGGAATTGATAAGAAGTTGTTTGAAAAAAGAAAGAAGAGGATTTAAAAAAAGAAAAAAGAAAAAGAAAAAAAAAGGGAGAGGATGTGATCAGGCAGGGGAATAGAAAACACCATATACTAGAGATTTAGGGTATATTTTAATCTGTTAGAAGAAACTATCTCAAAATTTTAAAGAGAACAACTTATATATATAAGCCAAAAATATGGGTAACTAATATGAAGGGATAGAATATAACTTTAAAAATGAAAACTAAAAATGTTTTTTTTTTTTAAAAACGGATTGATTAGATGTTGGTTGAAAAAGGTAAAAAGAAAAATTCAAAAAGAAATAAAAAGACAAAAAGACAGTTAAAAAAAAATATTAACTTTAAAAGACTAAAGAATCATGGTAAAAAAGCCGTGAATTCTATGTGCAGTATTCCCCTAGCGCTGGAGTTCTGCTGTTCTCATTGATCAGTATACTTGGTCTTGGCTGGCTGTTCTCGCTGATCTTCTGGGGAGGGGCCTGTTGCCGTGGTTTCCAAATGTCTCTGCGGGAGGCAGGCGGACTTGCCCCGCCCTTGCCCCCTCCCGGCTAAGTAATCTACTCGGGTTTGCTCTCCGGGGCTTTTGTTCCCTGCGAGCTTTCCGTACAGCTTTGGAGGCGGAGGGTGAAAATGGTGGCCTCCCAATCTCCGCCCGGGAGGAGCCGAGAACTCGGGGCCCCGCTCCTCAGTGCGCCCCCAGAGAAAAGCGGTCAGTCACTCCCGTCTCCCCGGTCTCCAGCCGCGCTCCGTGCTCGCCCGGCCTGTGACCGTGCGTTTCTATCTCTGGCACCCGACCCGGGTGGAGTCTCCAAACCCAGCAGATCCCTGCGGTGCACTCCCGCGCGGCTCCTCCCGGGGGAGGAAGGTGAGTCTCCCTGGATCTGCCGCTTGTTGGGTCCCTGCCGGAGGAGCAGGGGCCCGACTGTGCCGCGGATCACGGTCAATGGCCACCCCGAGCTGAGAGCCCGCGCCTGGGCTCTGCCTTTGCAGCCGGCTTCCCTGCTCCGATACCTGGGAGCCCTGCCACACGCAGGCACCCCGGTCTTTCTGTGACCCCGAGGGTCCTGAGACCACACTGTCCCGGAGGGTTCCACCCCCCGCTTAGCCACCAGAGTGACGTCCCTCGGCGGAGCAGACTTTTAAAAGTTCCGATTTTGTGCCCCGCGGCTCCATCACTTGCCAGAAGCGGCCGGCGGAGGCCCCTCCCCCGCCGTCTATCCTCCCGAATATCGCCTTGGATTCACTTCTCCGCACGTCCTACCTTCCAGATAGTGGTCGCTTTT
>NW_023270454.1:12203495-12207719 GCF_011800145.1 Mirounga leonina
TTCCATACAAATTTTAGGATGATTTGTTCCATTTCTTTGAAAAAAGTGGATGGTATTTTGATGGGGATTGCATTGAATGTGTAGATTGCTCTAGGTAGCATTGACATCTTCACAATATTTGTTCTTCCAATCCATGAGCATGGAACGTTTTTCCATTTCTTTGTGTCTTCCTCAATTTCTTTCATGAGTATTTTATAGTTTTCTGAGTACAGATCCTTTGTCTCTTTGGTTAGATTTATTCCTAGGTATCTTATGGTTTTGGGTGCAATTGTAAATGGGATCGACTCCTTAATTTCTCTTTCTTCTGTCTTGTTGTTGGTGTATAGGAATGCCACTGACTTCTGTGCATTGATTTTATATCCTGCCACTTGACTGAATTCCTGTATGAGTTCTAGCAGTTTTGGGGTGGAGTCTTTGGGGTTTTCCACATAAAGTATCATATCATCTGCAAAGAGTGAGAGTTTGACTTCTTCTTTGCCAATTTGGATGCCTTTTATTTCTTTTTGTGGTCTCATTGCTGTGGCTAAGACTTCCAATACTATGTTGAATAGCAGTGGTGATAGTGGACATCCCTGACGCATTCCTGACCTTAGCGGGAAAGCTCTCAGTTTTTCCCCATTGAGAATAATATTCGCTGTAGGTTTTTCATAGATGGCTTTTATGATATTAAGGTATGTACCCTCGATCCCTATACTCTGAAGAGTTTTGATCAAGAAAGGATGCTGTACTTTGTCAAAAGCATTTTCTGCACCTATTGAGAGGGTCATATGATTCTTGTTCTTTCTTTTGTTAATGTATTGTATCACATTGATTGATTTGCAGATGTTGAACCAACCTTGCAGCCCAGGGATAAATCCCACTTGGTCATGGTGAATAATCCTTTTAATGTACTGTTGGATCCTATTGGCTAGTATTTTGGTGAGAATTTTTGCATCCATGTTCATCAAGGATATTGGTCTGTAATTCTCCTTTTTGATGGGGTCTTTGTCTGGTTTGGGGATCAAGGTAATGGTGACCTCATAAAACGGGTTTGGGAGTTTTCCTTCCATTTCTATTTTTTGGAAGTTTCAGAAGAATAGGTATTAATTCTTCTTTAAATGTTTGGTAGAATTCCCCCGGGAAGCGATCTGGCCCTGGGCTTTTATTTGTTGGGAGATTTTTGATGACTGCTTCAATTTCCTTAGTGGTTATAGGTCTGTTCAGGTTTTCTATTTCTTCCTGGTTCAGTTTTGGTAGTTGATACATCTCTAGGAATGCCTCCATTTCTTCCAGGTTATCTAATTTGCTGGCATAGAGTTGCTCATAATATGTTCTTATAATTGTTTGTATTTCTTTGGTGTTGGTTGTGATCTCTCCTCTTTCATTCATGATTTTGTTGATTTGGGTCATTTCTCTTCTCTTTTTGATAAGTCTGGCCAGGGGTTTATCAATCTTGTTAATTCTTTCAAAGAACCAGCTCCTAGTTTCGTTGATCTGTTCTACTGTTCTTTTAGTTTCTATTTCATTGATTTCTGCTCTGATCTTTATGATTTCTCTTCTCCTGCTGGGTTTAGGCTTTATTTGCTGTTCTTTCTCCAGCTCCTTTAGGTGTAGGGTTAGGTTGTGTACTTGAGACCTTTCTTGTTTCTTGAGAAAGGCTTGTATTGCTATATACTTTCCTCTTAGGACTGCCTTTGCTGCATCCCAAAGATTTTGAACAGTTGTGTTTTCATTTTCATTGGTTTCCATGTATTTTTTTAATTCTTCTTTAATTTCCTGGTTGACCCATTCATTCTTCAGTAGGATGCTCTTTAGCCTCCATGTATTTGAGTTCTTTCCAACTTTCCTCAGGTGATTGAGTTCTAGTTTCAAAGCACTGTGGTCTGAAAATAGGCAGGGAATGATCCCAATCTTTTGGTACCGGTTGAGACCTGATTTATGACCTAGGATGTGATCTATTCTGGAGAATGTTCCATGGGCACTAGAGAAGAATGTGTATTCCGTTGCTTTGGGGTGGAATGTTCTGAATATGTCTGTGAAGTCCATTTGGTCCAGTGTGTCATTTAAAGTCTTTATTTCCTTGTTGATCTTTTGCTTAGACGATCTGTCCATTTCAGTGAGGGGGGTGTTAAAGTCCCCCACTATTATTGTATTGTTGTCAATGTGTTTCCTTTCTTTTGTTATTAATTGCCTTATATAATTGGCTGCTCCCATGTTAGGGGCATAGATATTTACAATTGTTAGATCTTCTTGTTGGATAGATCCTTTAAGTATGATATAGTGTCCTTCCTCATCTCTTATTACAGTCTTTGGTTTAAAATCTAATTTGTCTGATATAAGGATTGCCACCCCAGCTTTCTTTTGGTGTCCATTAGCATGGTAAATGGTTTTCCACCCCCTCACTTTCAATCTGGGGGTGTCTTTGGGTCTAAAATGAGTCTCTTGCAGACAGCATATCAGTGGGTCTTGTTTTTTAATCCAGTCTGTTACCCTGTGTCTTTTGATTGGGGCATTGAGCCCATTTACATTCAGGGTAACTATTGAAAGATAGGAATTTAGTGCCATTATATTGCCTGTAAGGTGACTGTTACCGTATATTGTCTGTGTTCCTTTCTGGTCTATGTTGCTTTTAGGCTCTCTCTTTGCTTAGAGGACCCCTTTCAAGATTTCTTGTAGGGCTGGGTTTGTGTTTGCAAATTCCTTTAGTTTTTGTTTGTCCTGGAAGCTTTTTATCTCTCCTTCTATTTTCAATGACAGCCTAGCTGGATATAGTATTCTTGGCTGCATATTTTTCTCATTTAGTGCTCTGAATATATCCTGCCAGTCCTTTCTGGCCTGCCAGCTCTCTGTGGATAGGTCTGTTGCCAATCTAATGTTTCTACCCTTGTAGGTTACATATCTCTTCTCCCGAGCTGCTTTCAGCATTTTCTCTTTGTCTATGAGACTCGTAAGTTTTACTATTAGATGTTGGGGTGTTGACCTA
Source organism: Mirounga leonina (assembly GCF_011800145.1). Classification (NCBI taxonomy): domain Eukaryota; kingdom Metazoa; phylum Chordata; class Mammalia; order Carnivora; family Phocidae; genus Mirounga; species Mirounga leonina. The sequence continues at coordinate 12,206,458 of NW_023270454.1, forward strand.
TTTTTATTGATTTTGAGAGGGGTTCTCTGTGCTTCCTGGATTTTCATGCCTGTTTCTTTCCCCAAATTAGGGAAGTTCTCTCCTATAATTTGCTCCATTATACCTTCTGCCCCTCTCTCTCTTTCTTCTTCTGGGATCCCAATTATTCTAATGTTGTTTTGTCTTATGGTATCGCTTATCTCTCGAATTCTGCCCTTGTGATCCAGTAGTTGTTTATCTCTCTTTTTCTCAGCTTCTTTATTTTCCATCATTTCATTTCTATATTACTGATTCTCTCTTCTGCCTCATTTATTCTAGCACTTAGCGCCCCCATTTTTTATTGCACCTCATTAATAGCCTTTTTGATTTCTACTTGGTTGGATTTTAGCTCTTTTACTTCTCCAGAAAGGGTTTCTCTAATAACTTCCATATTTTTTTCAAGCCCAGCTAGTATCTTTAAAGTGATGATTCTGAACTCTAGATCTGACATCGTACTAATGTCCGTATTGAGTAGGTCCTTGGCAGTCGGTACTACCTCTTGTTCTTTTTGTTGAGGTGATTTTTTCCGTCTTCTCATTTTGTGCAGAGGAGAATAGATTAATGAGGGAACAAAATGCTAGCAGAGGAACCACGTCCCCAAAAATATACTCTAAACAAATCAGAAAAGACCTGAAGCAGTGGGATAAGAAAGGGAAAGAGAGAAGAAAGAAAAAGAAATAAAAGAAAAAGATAAAGATAAAAACAAAAACAAACAAAACAACAACAACAACAAAAACCAGAATGTGATCAAATATGATCAGGCTGGTATATAGATCAGTGCCACACACTAGATTTGGGGTGTATTTTGGTCTGTTAGAAGAAAGTGCCTCCCAAAATTTTAAAGAAAGAAAAACTTATATATGTACAAAAATAAGGGTTCATATGATGAAGGGATGGAATATGACTGTAAAAATGGAAATTATAAAAAATTTTATAAAAGGAATTGATAAGAAGTTGTTTGAAAAAAGAAAGAAGAGGATTTAAAAAAAGAAAAAAGAAAAAGAAAAAAAAAGGGAGAGGATGTGATCAGGCAGGGGAATAGAAAACACCATATACTAGAGATTTAGGGTATATTTTAATCTGTTAGAAGAAACTATCTCAAAATTTTAAAGAGAACAACTTATATATATAAGCCAAAAATATGGGTAACTACTATGAAGGGATAGAATATGACTTTAAAAATGAAAACTAAAAATGTTTTTTTTTTTTTAAAACGGATTGATTAGATGTTGGTTGAAAAAGGT
>NW_023270454.1:12207819-12356390 GCF_011800145.1 Mirounga leonina
GTTGGTTGAAAAAGGGAAAAAGAAAAATTCAAAAAGAAATAAAAAGACAAAAAGACAGTTAAAAAAAAAATATTAACTTTAAAAGACTAAAGAATCATGGTAAAAAAGCCGTGAATTCTATGTGCAGTATTCCCCTAGCGCTGGAGTTCTGCTGTTCTCATTGATCGGTATACTTGGTCTTGGCTGGCTGTTCTCGCTGATCTTCTGGGGAGGGGACTGTTGCCGTGGTTTCCAAATGTCTCTGCGGGAGGCAGGCGGACTTGCCCCGCCCTTGCCCCCTCCCGGCTAAGTAATCTGCTCGGGTTTGCTCTCCGGGGCTTTTGTTCCCTGCGAGCTTTCCGTACAGCTTTGGAGGCGGAGAGTGAAAATGGCGGCCTCCCAATCTCCGCCCGGGAGGAGCCGAGAACTCGGGGCCCCGCTCCTCAGTGCGCCCCCAGAGAAAATCGGTCAGTCACTCCCGTCTCCCCGGTCTCCAGCCGCGCTCCGTGCTCACCCGGCCTGTGACCGCGCGTTTCTATCTCTGGCACCCGACCCGGGTGGAGTCTCCAAACCCAGCAGATCCCTGCGGTGCACTCCCGCGCGGCTCCTCCCGGGGGAGGAAGGTGAGTCTCCCTGGATCTGCCGCTTGTTGGGTCCCTGCTGGAGGAGCAGGGGCCCGACTGTGCCGCGGATCACGGTCAATGGCAACCCCGAGCTGAGAGCCCGCGCCTGGGCTCTGCCTTTGCAGCCGGCTTCCCTGCTCCGATACCTGGGAGCCCTGCCACACACAGGCACCCCGGTCTTTCTGTGACCCCGAGGGTCCTGAGACCCCACTGTCCCAGAGGGTTCCACCCCCCGCTTAGCCACCAGAGTGACGTCCCTCGGCGGAGCAGACTTTTAAAAGTTCAGATTTTGTGCCCCGCGGCTCCATCACTTGCCAGAAGCGGCCGGCGGAGGCCCCTCCCCCGCCGTCTATCCTCCCGAATATCGCCTCGGATTCACTTCTCCGCACGTCCTACCTTCCAGATAGTGGTCGCTTTTCTGATGAGAGAGTTGTTGCTCTTCTTTTCTTCAATCTCCTGTTGAGTTTGTAGGTGTTCAGAATGGTTTGATCCCTATCCAGCTGAATTCCTGAGAGGAGATGAAATCCAGGTCTCCTACTCCTCCGCCATCTTGCTCCGCCCCCCCAAAACAGTATTCTTGATCAAGAATATCTGAAATGATAATTTGAGACACAATTCTACACTTGACATTTTTTAGTATTGCTTCCACTATATTTATTCTATCTCATAGTTACATAATATGGAGTTGAATCCAGTAATGCATGTCCCTTTTGGAAATGAAACTTCCACCCTTGGGTGTATGCTATGGACAATGTACTAGTTTTCTGACAGTATCTGAAGACGTGAGAATGAACAAATGTAGAATCCACCATTGGAAGTTTCAAGCCAAGAATTTGGTCTCTGTAAGAATTTCACAGAGCAATTATTACAGAGATTTTGAAGTATTGGATGTATTTTTTATTAGAGATAGTAAGAGACCACTAGGCCAAGGACAAGTTAGAATTTTTGAAATTTTATATAGTTTTGGGTTTAAAACACAGCAGGTCCTTTTTTTTTTTAAATCTTCTCCAAACTGTATGAAATAAAGTTGGTCTTGAGTTATCTATTTAACAAGAGTTATTTTACATGTTCCCTTAAGTATGTTGACTATGAAATGAGATTCTTTTTAATCTCCAGAATGTATTAAAGGTGTTCTTCAGGTGGGAAAAACACAATAATATTTTCTGAAGTGTGAGATAATATATAAAAATTTAGCCTTTGACAATGGGAAGTTTTAATTCAATTTGAAAATGTAACAATAAAATAAAACTTAAAACCTTTAAAATCATTTAAGCAACTGATTAAAGTCACTTGTTACTGTGGAAATGACCACTATGATAGAGATTTAGAGGCTTGCTTTACTCAATTTCTCAATTCACCTGGGTCATAAAAATTATACACAAAATAATATTGGATATCCAAACACTTTTGGGTGAACTCCTCCTCATTATGCTTGAAATGTTCAGGATAGTTTATTCCTGTCTGTTGTTGTTGCATAATATTATTTGGACAATATTGAGTATAAGATAGAGGTTGATATGGTTGATATCAACTTGTGAGGTCAGTGTGATGTCTTTTTAAAAATAATCATTTGTATTAAATAAATCATAGTAAACAATGGTTCTTATAACATTGTCTATAAGCTAGTAAGAGCTTTTTTCCTTTTTACAATTAAAAAAAGCCTTTATTATAGACTTTAATCTAAACATGAGTTACTTTGGATATTTGTTTTAGGGATAAGAATAGTCATGATTAACAGAATATTTATAACACAGTGCCTGGAAAACACTACTTCTTAAAAACCATACCTTGATTATGCTTGTGATAATGATAATATAATCAAATAATATCTTGACATATGGGAACTCTGGTGAAGACACAGTAATCTTTAGCATTGAATATCAACCAAATTAGAAAGATGTGCATTGTATTTTGGTATGACCAGTCATGAGATTTACATATATTAAAAAAAAACTAGTAGATATAACATGTAAATATTACACAAATAAGCATTCATGCAGAAAAATATTTTTAGAAAATTAGTTGTTAGTTGAAAAGTTTTTGATTCTTTTTATCATTCAGTTGTAACTGGTAAAAAGAAAAAGGTGTTTAACTATTGGCCAAGAGCACTGTCAAGAAAGGCAATTGTCTTATAATGGCTCCTTAATTTTGAATAAGCCTCTCTAAAAATGTATTTTAGGCACAAATAGTTAGAAGGGGTTAACATGTTGTAAATATCCAAAGTTAGGTGTTGTAAAGTTTGTATAGGAAAATAAAAAGCTCATTTAGCATGGAGACCAGGAGTATTAAGTAAATAAAGTATGGAAAATACTGAACAGATATAATTATATTAGTATCCTAAGGTTTCTAAGCTAAGCAAAAACAAAAACAAAAACAAAACCTTACCTATCAATAAATTCTTTAAATATAAATGGGTGAAACTCTCCAATCGAAAACCATAAACTGGCTGAGTGGATCGAAATACAACATCCAACCATATCCTGTCTACAACGATCACTTTAGATTTAAGAACACACATAAGTTGAAAGTAAAGGGATAGAAAAAAGGGTTACCATGCAAATGGTAACCAAAAGAGAGCAGTGGTGACCATATTTATATCATACATACTCAAATATGGACTTTGAGTCAAAAACTGTTACAAGTGATAAAGAAATTCATTATGTAATTCATATATAGAGCAAATATTTCCAAATCTAAAGGAAGAAATAGACAGCAATGCAATAATAGCAGGAGGCTTCAATATCCTAGTTTCAATAATATAAAGAAAATTAATAAGGAAATGGCATATTGAACACTATAGACCAAATCAACCTATGAGACATGTGAAGAACATTCTATCCAACAGCAGCTGAATATATATCCTTCTCACATACACATAACATTCTTCAAGCTAGATCATATGTTAGTGCACAAAATATGTCTGAATATATTTAAAAAAGATTGCCATCATATCAAGTATGTTTTCCAACCACAATGAAATGACTAGAAATAAAGAACAGAAGGAAACTGGAAAAGTTATGAATTGGAGGAAAATAAACAACACAATCCTGAACAATCAATAGACTTAGGAAAAATTAAAAGAGAAAACAAACAAAAAATACCAAAACAAATGAAAACTGAAATACAAATACAGAATTTATGGAATGTAACAAAGACACTATCAAGAGGAAGTTTATAGAGGTAAGCATTTAATTAAGAAAAGATAAATCAATCAATTTTATACCTCCAACAATATGGACAATCTAGCCCAACATTAGCAGAAGGAAGTAAATAATGAGTAGAATAGCAATAAATGTAATAGAAGTAGAAAAAAAACAACAACAATGAAATTAAGAACTGCTTTCTTTAAAGGTAGGCAAATTGGCAAACCCATAGCTAAATTAAGAAGGAAAAAATAAAGACTCAAATAATTGAAATCAGGAATGAAGAGGAGACATTACATCTGATGCAACAGAAATAAAAAAAGCTCATAAGCAAGTGCCATGAACAGTTACACCCCAAGTTGGATAACCTAAAAGAAATAGATAAATTTTCAGAGAAGTATAACCTACCAAAGCCAAATGATGAAGAAATAGAAAATATGAAAAGAACAATAATAAATAATGAAATGGAACCAGTAAACAAAAACTTCCAAAGAAACCATTAGGACCAGATGGCTTTACCGGTGAATTCCACTAAACATTTAAGCGGTTAACACAAATTCTTTCTCAAAATTGTCCAAAAACTTAAAAAAGAAGGAATACTTTCAAAGGTCAAATTATTAGGTCAGTTTATCTCGTCCTTCCAAATCTGTGTACTTTTTATTTCTTTCTTGTTTTATTGGGTGAGGCTTCCAGTACAATGTCGAAAAGGAGTGTAGCAGGAGACATCCTTGCCTTGTTCCCAGTATTAGTGACAAATCTGCTAATTTTTCACTGTAAATATGTTAGCTCTATGGCTTTTCTCCAGATATTTTTTATCAGGTTGAGGAAATACTGTTATTTTTGCCTGAATATGTTCAACAAGTTACTGATTTTCCTGGCTTAAATTATATCATTAGCACTTCTTCATTTCAAAATATCTCCACTTCTTGGCCAGACTGAGTTTCTAAAAACAGATTCTAGATATTCCACGATATTTGTTGGTTGATTGAAAGTGGAGAGGTAAAATAAATAAAGGAATAAATAGAGGAAGTCAAGGAAAAATCTAAAATTTAGCCTGACACAACTAAAATAATAAAGTGGCTACAATTTTAACTGAAAAAGGTTTGGGAAAAAATATGAGGAGGTTCAGTTTTGGACAGGTAAAATGTAAAGTACCCAATATGCAGATCAATGTAGCTATGAACTGATGTGAGATATGGACTGGGGATATACCAATGGCCAAGACACTGATGGCATTAATAGCCATGAGATCACAAAAGGAAGGAGCAAGAAAGACAAACTAGAGACTAGAAGAAGATCAAAAACTGGGACTAATTAATTACATAAATTATGAGTAAGGAGAGTAACGAGCTAAGAATATGCAGAAGGAGTGACCGGTGAAATAAGAGGCAAGCAAGGTAAGTTGTTTGTCCATAACAAAAGTGACCAAAGTACTTCTAAAAGGAAAGACTGAACTACCCTGTTAAAATATCTAATAGGTCAAGTATGATGAAGATTGAAAATTGACTTTGATTTCACAGAGGAAAATCATTGATGATATTGACAAGAACTGTTTCAGTGGCATGATCAAGGAGAAAGCATGACTGGAGTAAATCCAAGAGATATTAAGAAGAGAACTTAGAAACCATGTGTATAGAAAAAACATTTCAAAGAGCACAACTGCAGATGACAATAAAATACAGCTAGAGAGGAAAGGGAATTGGGAACAATGGAGGGTTTCCATAAGATAGGGAAAATACCAACATGGTTAATTACCTAATTGAGAGTGGGCAATGACGGAGGAAGAGATAGAGAATTGCTGGAATGGTATTCTTGAATAAACAAGCAGGACTGAAATCCAGTGTGAACTTGGAAGATTAGTTTTATATATGAGCACGATCACTTCTATAATTTCAGAAGGAAAGGTAGAGTTATTTGTTATAGATATTAATAGATGGTGTTGGGAGTGTCCTTTGATGGTTTGTTTCTCCTGGTGAAAACGATCTTAATGTACAGTTATACCTATAGATATAGATAATAGATATAGATAAAAATGCAGATAAATGGTGATAGATGATAAGCAGATGATTCATATAGATAGATGATAGATAGATGATTGATAGAGATGATAGATGATAGATAGATGATAGATGATAGATAGATGATAGATAGATAGATAGATAGATAGATAGATAGATAGATAGATAGATGATGGACAGATGATAGATAGTTATAACAAATACTCAGGTTAATGTAGACTATTTTCAAGCAACTCAGTAGGCTTCCCCATTCCTTCTCATATTGAGTACCTAATACTCCAAAGGTAATCACAATTTGAAATTATTAGAGTAGATGAATTCTGCCTAACTTGGAACTTAACATAAATGGAGTCATACAGTATGTATTCTTTTTGTCTGACTTTTTCACTTTTCATTATGTCTACAAGATTTATTCATGTTATTATGTATACTTAACTCTCTCTGTTGTTCATGTTTTATGATTGTTGCACAGAATTCCATTGTACAATATTACATATTATTTATCCATCCTACTATTGAGAAGAATTTGGGTTATTTCCAGTTTGTGGCAATTTTATTTTATTTTCTTTGTTTTTTTTAAAGATTTTATCTAGGGGCTCCTGGGTGGCTCAGTCGTTAAGTGTCTGCCTTCAGCTCAGGTCATGATCTCAGGGTCCTGGGATGGAGCCCCACATCAGGCTCCCTGCTCTGCGGGAAGCCTGCTTCTCCCTCTCCTGCTCCCCCTGCTTGTGTTCCCTCTCTCGCTGTCTCTCTCTCTGTCAAATAAATAAATAAAATCTTGGGCGCCTGGGTGGCTCAGTTGGTTGGGCAGCTGCCTTCAGCTCAGGTCATGATCCTGGAGTCCCGGGATCGAGTCCCACATCGGGCTCCCTGCTCGGCAGGGAGTCTGCTTCTCCCTCTGACCCTCCCCCCCTCATGCTCTCTCTATCTCATTCTCTCTCTCAATAAATAAAATCTTTAAAAAAAATAAATAAATAAATAAATAAAATCTTTAAAAAATAATAACAATTAAAAAAATAAATAAAAGATTTTATCTATTCATTTATCTGAGAAAGAGAGAAAAGAGAGAGCGAGCACTAGTGGGGGAGGAGCAGAGGGAGAGGGACAAGCAGACTCCACAGTGAGCATGGAGCCTGATGTGGGGATCAATCTCACAACCCAGAGACCATGACCTGAGCTGAAATCAAGAGTCAGACACTTAACTGACTGAGCCACCCAGGCACCCCATGACAATTTTAATTAAAGTTTCTAGGAACATTCTTGTGTTTTTGATCCACATTAGCACTCCTTGATGTCTGTAAATGCAGTAAATCTTAGAATATATTCATTGGGATTTAAAAAATTCTATGAATCATCTCCATTCCCTCCAGTATTGTTAATTGCTGCCACTTTGGTCCTTCTCTTTTTATGTGAAGATTTTCTCATATGTCTGATCATACTCAGTTGTGGGCAGCATATAGATGGGTCTTGTTTTTTTATCCATTCCATCAACCTATATATTTTGATTGGAGCCTTTAGTCCATTTATTTTCAAAGTAATTACTGATAGATACATATTTATTGCATTTTGCTACTTGTTTTGTGGTTGTTTTTGTAGATTTCTCTCTGATCCCTTTTTCTCTTGCTCTCTTTCATGGTTTGTTGGCTCTCTTTAGTGATATACTTGGATTTTTTCCTCTTTATTGTTGGCATATCTATTACTGATTTTTGATTTGTGGTTACCATTAGATTTGTATATAACACCTTCTTCATATAGCAGACTATATGAAGTTCATGGTCAATTAATTTTGAGCCCATTCTTTATTCCTCCCCCCAAGCCCCCAGCACACATGTTTTAGGTCTATGGTGTCAATTTTACATCCTTTTATTCTGTGAATCCCTTGACTGATATTTACAGAAATACTTATTTTTACCTTTTCTTATGTTTCCTACTTTTCATACTCTCACTTACGGTCTTTCCATTCCACTCAAAGAGTCCCCTTTAATATTTCTTGTAGGGCTCATTTAGTGGTCATGAACTCCTTTGGTTTTTATTTGTCTGAGAAACTCTATCTCTTCTATTCTGAATGCTAGCTCTTCCAGATAGAATATTATTGGCTGCATATTTTCCCCTTTTAACACTTTGAGTATATCATGCCACTTTCTTCTGCCCTGCAACATTTCTGATGAAAAATCTGCTGATAGCTTTATGGGTTTCCCTTGTATGTGTCTTCTTTTCTCTTGCTGCTTTTATTTATTTATTTTCTTTATTACTACTTTTTGCCATTTTCATTACTATGTGTCTTGGTGAAGATCTCCTTGGGTTGATTTTATTAGGGGATCTCTGTGATATCTTGAAACTTGGTAGCTGTTTCCTTCCCCAAATTATGGAAGTTTTCTGCTATTGTTTCTTCAAATAAATTTTCTACTCCCTTTTTTCTCTTTTCTTCTTCTGGGATCCCTATAATGCAAATGTTTTTATGCTTGATAGAGTCACTGAGTTCCTTAAGCCTATTTTCATTTTGCATAATTCTTTTTTCTCTCACTTACTCAGCTTGATTACTTTCTATTACTCTGTCTTCTGTGCCATTAGTTCATTCCTCTAGTCTATTATTCATTCCATCAAGTGTATTTTTAATTTCAATTATTGTATTCTTCATCTATGATTAGTTCTTTTTTACGTCTGTGTTAAGGGTCTCACTGATGTCCTCCACTCTTTTTGTAAATCCATTGCGTATCTTTATAGTCATTCCTTTAATTCTCTATCAGGCATATTATCTGTTTCTCCTAGGTCTCTTGCTGTGATTTTGTCCTGTTTTCTCATTTGGGACATATTCCTCTGTCTCCTCATTTTACCTAACTCCCTGTCTGTTTCTCTGTGTTAGAAAATTCAGCTGTGTCTGTTGCTCTTGAAATTAGTGGGTGGGTGCACACTTTTAATAAGATGTCCCTGGCCAAAGGATGTACAGCTGTTGCCACCAAACCCAGGTTGGCCTGGGCCACTCCACCAAAAGTACATGTGTGGGGGTGTGGTACCACAAGCTGTACATGCAGGTCCTCTTGCACTGGGGATGTACAATAACTGGAGAGACCAGGCCAGCCAGGGCCACTCTATGAACTATGGGCAAGCAAGTCACGGTTGCCATTTTAACAATGTACATACATCCTTTCACAGGAGGTCAGGAGATACAGTATTGGCAAGGTTTACATGGGTCTTCTGGGGGAAGGGACCTGCAGTGCCAGAATTGAGGCAGGCCTGCTGGAGGGGGATGGGGTGTAGTGTAAGCAAGTTAGGTAGGTAGCTCCCTATGGACAGCTGCATGTTCATACTGGGAGATGGGGGACATAAATGGCATCTGCCAGCTTCTTTTTCCTGGAGAAGTCCCTGAACAAACTCTGAGATGAGTAACTAACTCTTCCTTTTGTGTACCATGGGCATTTTCAAACTGCTGCTTCTAAGCTGTATCTCCTTGGGCTGTTTGTTGCGCTGTCTCTTTAAGGGTGGGGACTCAGCTTTCTATCACCCTTTAGGATCTCTTAGAGCTAAGCCCACTGATTTTTAAAGTTTCAGGCTTTAAGTACCAGTTGCTATAAGAACTCATGATATTTAGCCCCTTTGATTTTCAAAGCCAAATGCTATGGGGATTTGTCTTCCTTGTGCAGACTCCTTGGTGTGACAGTTTGTTTCTTAACCTTTTTCATGCCCATAGCTCCCTCCCTCCAGTGGCCAGACCCAGGAGGTTTAGATCCCCACCACATCTCTGCCCTTCCTGCCCCCTCGGTGTGGCCCCTTCTCTACATTTGGTTGTGGAGTTTGTTCTGTCAGTCTTTGGGTCATTTTCTGGGTTATTTACACTGATGTGAGTATTATCCAGCTGCATCCATGGGACACAATGAACCCTGGGTCCTCCTACTCTTCCATATTCCCCTTAGCCCCTATTTGAGTATGATTTTCAATAGGGAAGACATGGAAACACCTGAAGTGGCCATCAATGGTAAATAAGTAAATTTGGAGCTTGGGAAGATGGCACAGCAAGAAGATCCTGAGCTCACCTCCTCTCATGGACACATTTAGTCTGCAACTACATATGTGCAATTCACTGTGAAAGTTACCTGAAGACTAGCAGAACAGCTCTTCCACAGCTAAGGATATAAAGAAAAAGTCACATTGAGAAGGATAGAAGGGGCAGAGACATAGTTGGAAATCAAACTCTCAGCATGGCAACCCACAAGTGAGAGGGATATCATAGGCATGGAGGTCCTTCCTCAGAAGGGAGTTGATTGAGCCCCACATTGATCACACTCCAACCTGGGGATCTACAGTGGGAAGACCATCCCCCATAAAGTCTGGCTTTGAAAAATCCCTGGGCTTAGCTCAGAGAGCTTGAAGGTTATAGGAAACTGAATCTTCATTCTTAATAGGCCAACATAATATAACACTCCACTCCAAGACCCAGCATAGAGTTAGCAGTTTGAAAAGCACCTGAATTATAGGTGAAGGTGATTTATTGACTATTTAGGGCCTTGCCAGGGGAGCAGAAATTTGCAGAAATTTCCCCAGGAACAGCAGTTCTGTTTGGCACCATTTCTCTTGTTCTCCTTCAGCCTACCTGGTCCAACACCTGTAGGAGCCAGTTCTGACACTCTCCATGTACCTTCCTAGGACCACTTGCCCTGCCTTGGCATTCCCCAGTAAGCCTGGTCCATCTTACCCATACACCTCACTGTGCATGCCTCCAAAATGGATTCCACCACACCACACCAGCTGGGAAGTCTTGCTCAAGACTAGCATTCTCCCAAAGGGACTACTGCCCTACAACACATTGTGTAGTCCTGGCTAGGACCAGCACCCCTCCAAAGCAAGGTCCTCAGGAGGAAGACCAACCTGCTCAACAGCACACCCACAACAGTTGTACTTAGGCCTCTCAACTAGCTGTGCTGGGGGCTAGACTCACCTACAGGAATGCCTGCAATAGCTGCAGCAGGCCTTTCAATCAGTCACTCCAAAAGTCAGCCCTGCACACGAACATGCATGCCACAGTCCCAGCCCAATCACAACAGAAGGGCATGCACGGCTCACTAAAGAGACATTCCTGGAGTGTCAGGTTCTCTTGCCTGGAAGTATTACATTATTGGGCCTCACAGGATGCTGTCTACACAAGGCCACTACTTTTAAGATCAAGAGACAAAGATGACGTATGTAATACATGGAAACAAACAGAGAGTCTGAGAAAAAGAGGAGACAGAGAAATAAGTTCCAAATGAATGAACATAACAAAATCTCAGAAAAAGAACTAAATATAATGGAGATAAGCAATCTACCTGAAAAGGAGTTCAAACTAATGGTCAAAAGATGCTCACCAGATTTGAAATAATAGCTCATTAACTCAGAAGAATTTCAACAAAGAGATAGAAAATATAAAAAGAACCAAACAGAGCTAAAGAATACAATAGCTAGAATAAAAACTACACTAGAGGGAATCAACAGCAAATTAGAGGACGTAGAAGAATGGATTAGCAACCTAAAATATGGGATAGTGGAAATTATCCAAGCTGAAGAGGAAAAAGAAAAAGAAATAAATAATGAGGATTGTTTGTTTAAGAGACCTCTGGGACAACATCAAGCACACTAACATTTGCATTATAGGTGTTCTAGAAGGACAAGAGAGAAAGGGGCAGAATAATTATATGAAGAAATAATGGTTCAAAACTTCCATAACTTGAGTAAAGAAACAGATATCCAGGGCAAGAATTCACAAAGAGCCCCCAAAAAGATGAACAAAAGGAACCCAACACCAAGACAAACAATAATTAAAATGGAAAAAATTAGAGATAAAGAGATAATCTTAAAAGCAGGAAAGCAAGCAATTATATACAAGGGAAACCTCATAAGCCCAGCAGCTGATTTTTCACCAGAAATTTTGCAAGTCAAAAAGAATGGCATGATATATTCAAAGTGCTAAGAGGAAGAAAACTACAACCAAGAATACTCTACCCAATAGGATTATTATTCAGAATTGAAGGGGAGACAAAGAATTTACCAGGCAAATAAAAGTTAAGGGAGTTTATCAACACTAAGCCAGCCTGTAAGAAATGTTAAAGGAATTTATTTAAGTGGAAAGAAAAAAATTCACTGGTAAAAGCAAATACATAGTAAATGTTGTAGATGAATCACTTATAAAGATAGTCTGAAGATTAAAAGGCAAAAATATTAAAATCAATTATATCTACAAAAATTAGTTAAGGATACCAAAATTAAAAGATGTAAAATATCATGTCATATTCATACAATGTGGGAAGGGGAGTAAAACTGTGGTGCTTTTAGGATGTGTTCAAACTTAAGTGACCATCAACTTAAAATAAGCTACTATATACATAAGATGTTATATATGAATCTCAGTCAATTGAATTTTTTGGTTCCCCCATACAAAAGTTGACACTACAGTGTAGTCTATTAAGTGTGCAATAGCATTATGTATAAAAAGCAATATGTCAATAACTTATTTAAAAAACACTTTATTGCTAAAAAATCCTAATCATCATCTGAGCTTTCAGTGAGTCATAACCTTTTGCTGGTGGAGGGTCTTGCCTTGACACTAATGGCTGCTGACTGTTGAGGGTGCTGGTTGTGGAAGGTTGCGTGGCTGTGGCAACTTCTTAAGACAACAATAAAGTTTGTCACATTTAGTAACTCTTCCTTTCACAAATAATTTCTTTATAACATATAATGTTGTTTAATAGCATTTTACCCACAATAGAACGTCTTTCAAAATTGGAGTAAATTTTCTCTAACCATGCCAGTACTTTGTCAACTATATTTATGTAATATTCTAAATTATTTGTTGTCATTTCAATAATGTTCACATAATCTTAACTAGGAGTAGATGCTATTTCAAGAAACCACTTTCTTTGCTCATCCATAAGAAGCAACTTCTCATCTGTTAAAGTATTATCATGAGATTGCAGCAATTCAGTCACATCTTCATGGTCCATTTATAATTTTAGTTTTCTTTCTATTTCCACCACATCTGTAATTACTTCCTCCACTGAAGTCTTCAACCCCTCAAAGTCATCAACAAGGGTTGATTAACTTCCTCCATGCTCCTGTTAATATTGGTATTTTGACCTTTTCTCATCATTATGAATGTTCTTAATGGTAATCAGATGTGAATCCTTTCCAGAAGATTTTCAATTTACTTTGCCTGGATCTATCACATGAATCACTATCTATGGTAGCTAGAAGTATATTAAGTGTATTTCTTAAATAATAAGACTTAAAAGTAAAAATTACTCTTTGATTTATGGGCTGCAGCTGGGATGTTGTGTTAGCTGGCATGAAAACATTACTCTCCTTGTACATCCTCATCAGAGCTCTTGGATGACTGAGTGCATTGTCAATGAGCAGTCTTATTTTGAAAGGAATCTTTTTTTCTGAGTAGTAAGTCTCAACAGTGGGCTTAAAATATTCAGTAAACTGTGTTACAAAGAGAAGTGCAGCCCTCCAGGCTTTGTTATTCCCTTTAGAAAGCACAGGCAAAGTAGATTTAGCATAATTGTTAAGAAGCCTATGGTTTTCAGATTGACAAATGAACCTTGGCTTCAACTTAGCTCCATTGTCCCCTAACAAGAAAGTCAGCCTGTCCTTTGCAGTTTTGAAGCCAGGCATTTACTTCTCTCGTGAAAGTCCTAGATGGCATCTTTTTCCAATAGAAGACTGTTTAATATACGTTAAAAATCTGTTGTTTAATGAAGCCACCTTCATCTACTATCTTAGCAATATCTTCTGGATAACTTGCAGCTTCTACATCAGCACTTGCTGCTTCACCTTGTGCTTTTATGTTATGGAGAAGACTTCTTTCCTTAAACTTCATTAAGCAACCTCTGCTAGCTTCAGACTTGTTCTGCAGCTTCCTCACCTTTCTCAGCCTTCAAAGAATTGAAGAGAGTCTGGGCTTTGCTCTGAATTAGGCTTTGTCTTAAGGGAATATTATATCTGGTTTCATCTTTTACCCAGACCACTAAAACTGTCTCCACATCAGCAATAAGTCTCTTCCACTTTCTTATTTGTGTTCATTGGAATAGCACTTTTTATTTCCTTCAAGAAATCTTCTTTGCATTCACAACTTGGCTAACTGGTCAAGAAGCCTATCTTTCAGCCTATCCTGGCTTTTGACATGCCTTCCCAACTAAGCTTAATTATTTTTTGCTTTTGATTTAAAGTGAGAAACAAGTGACTCTTTCTCTTACTTGAACACTTACAGGCCATTGTAAGGTTTTAACTGACCTAATATCAACATTGCTGTGTCTCAGGGAATAGAGATGCCCAAGGAAAATGAGCGAGATGAGGGAATAGCTGGTCAATGGAACAGTCAGAAGACATAAAACATTTAGTAAGTGACTGTCTTACATAGGTGCAGATCATGGCAATCCAAAATAACAATAGTAAAATCAATGATCATTAAGCAGAGATCACTATAATTAATATAATAATAATGAAAAAGTTAGGAGTGCCTGGGTGACTCAGTCGTTAAGCGTCTGCCTTCAGCTCAGGTCATGATCCCAGGGTCCTGGGATTGAGCCCCGCATCGGGCTCCCTGCTCCGCGAGAAGCCTGCTTCTCCCTCTCCCATTCCCCCTGCTTGTATTCCCTCTCTCGCTGTGTCTCTCTCTGTCAAATAAATAAATAAAATCTTTAAAAAATAATAATAATAATGAAAAAGTTTGAAATATTGCAAGAATCACCATGATGTGATATAGAAAAACAAAGTGAGCAAATGCGGTTGAAAAAATGATGTCAATAGATTTGCTTAACAGAAGGTTGCCACAAACCTTTAATTTGTAAAAAAAAAAAAAAAAAAAAAAAGTAATATCTGTGAAGAAGAAGAAAAAAGCATAATAAAAAGATGTGCCTGTATTATATTCAAATTGCAGGAAAATAAAGACAAATAGAAAATCTTGAAAGAAGCTGGTGGACAGGGACACCTTACAGAGGAATTAGATTAAGAAGGACACCCAGTTTCTCTCCTAAAATAGTGCAAACAAAAAGATAAGTCAAATATTTAATATATTGAAAGAAAAAAACCAAACACTGCCAACCTAGAACTCTACACACAGCAGAATTATCCTTCAAAAGCGAAAGAGAAATATCTTCTTACTAAAGAAGATATACAGACGGCACATAAAAAGATGCTTTGTATTATATGTCATCAGAGAAATGCAAATTAAAACAATAATGAGATACCACTGCACATCTATTAGAATGGTCCAAATCCAAACCACTAATAATATCAAGTGCTGTTGAGGATGTGAAACAATAGGAACTCTCACTCAGTGTTGATAAAAATGCAAAGTGATACAGCCACTTTGGAAGATATTTTGGCAGTTAATTACAAAACTAAACATACATTCACCAAACAATCAAGCAATTATGCTCATTGGTATTTACCCTAAATATCTGAAAATTCATGTATGCAAAATCCAGCATGTAGATATTTAAAGCAACTTCATTCATAATTGCCAAAACTCAGAAGCAATCAAGATGTCCTTCAGTAGGTGAAAGGATAAATAAACTGTGGTAAATTCAGACAAAGGAATATTATTCAGTGCTAAAAGGAAATGAACTATTGAGCCATGAAAAAAGCATAGAAGCACCTTCAAGGTATATTACAAAGAAGCCAATCTGAAAAGTCTATATACTTTATAATTCCAACTATATGGCATTTTGGAAAAGACAAAACCATAGACATAGTAAAAAATTTAGTGGTTGCCAGGTATTGTGGGGCAGGAAAAGATGAGCTGGCAGAGCACAGAGGAATTTAAGCCCAGTGAAATTATTGTGTATGATACCATCATAGTGGATACATGTCATTATATATCCTTCAAAATTCATATGATGTATAACTCCAAGGGTGGATCCTAATGTCAGTTATGGACTTTGCATGATAATGTGTCAATGTAGCTTCATCAGTTATACAAATGTACCACTCTGTTGGGGGATGTTAATAATGGGTGGCTATGCATGTGTAGAGGCAGGGGTATAGGGGATATCTCTATAGCTTCCTCTTAATTTTGTTGTGAACCTAAAATTTCTCTTTAAAAAAGTCTATAAGATTTTAAATATCATTTACAAAGCACCAAAAAAAGTACTTGGGCATAAATCTAACAAAATATGTGCAGGAATTATTTGCAGAAGTCTACAAAAAGTTGATGACATAAATCAGAGAAGATATAAATACATGGAAATATATTTCACATTCGCATATCAAAAAGACTCAATATTATTAAACTTTCAGTTTTTTCAAAAATATAATCTATAGATTTAGTGCAGTCCTCATCAAAATCACAGCAGGGTTTTTAGAAGAAAGCTACAAATTAAATTTAATATACAGAAAACAAGAGACCAAAAATAGCCAACACAATCCAGAAAAGGAAAAACAAAGGTGCAGAACTCACATTAGCTGATTTTAAGAGTTACTATTTTAATTAAGACAATGATTCTGGCAAAAAAAAAAAAAAGACTTATTGAACAATAGAACATAATATAAAATTTAGAAGTAGACATACACAAATATTGTCAACTAAGTTTGACAAAATCACAAAGACAACTTGATGAAGTAAAATGATGCTGGATGAATTGGACATCCATATATATAATAATAATGATAATAATAGTAATAATAATAATCCAGACAGAGACCTTACACCTTACACCAAATCTCAAAAGGAGTCATATACCTATATGTAAAATGCAAAACTGAAAAATTTCTAGGAGAAAATCTGTGATTTCCATGGGTTTGGTGATAAATATTTAGATGCAACACAAAGAAAACACAATCCATGAAAGCAAAATCGGTAAGTAAAACTATTTAAATTAAAAGCTTATATTCTAAGGAAGACAATGTTAACAAAAGTTTAAGACTGAGAGGGAAAAGAACCACTTATATATCATATACCTGAAAAAGATAAATTGAATATATACAAAGACTTCTTGCAGCTCAACAATAAGAAAACAAACAGATGAATTAAAACTGGGCTAAAGATCTGAGAAGACACCACACCAAAGAAGAAATACACATTGCAAATAAGAATGGAAAAAACGCACACATTAGTTTTATTGGGAATATGCACATTAAATATACTTTAAATATAGTCTTACCATATGACCATCAGTCATGCTTCTAGATATTTAGCAAACTGAAAACATATGTCCATACAAAATGCAAGTGCATGTTTATCACAGCTTTGCTCATAATTGCCAAAACCTAGAAGTAACAAAGCCATCTTTCAATAGGTGCCTGGTTATGCAAACTATGATACATATATACAATGCAATCCTTCTCAGTGATGAAAGTAATAAACTATCAATCCATGCAACATGGATGAAACTTAAATTCATAATGCTGAGAATTGGAAGTCTCAAAAGGCAACTCATCGTATGGTAGTCCAGTCTAGTTTATGGTATTTTAGTAAGTCAAAACCATACAGATGTAAAACGGCAGTGGCTTAAATACCCTATGGCTTGGGTTGGGTGGGAGAAATGAAAACATGAAGAATAAGGGATTTTTTTTTTTTTAACACAGTGAAACTATTCTGTATGATATTATAATGGAGGATACGTGATACTTGAATGTATCTAACACTCATGGAACTTTAATGCACAAAGAGTAAAACTTAAGCAAGTTTCAAAAATCAATACTGATTTGTGGAATTCTGCAATGGAATGTAGAAGTACCAAAACAATTTAATTGTGTTGCAAATATGACATAATTTCACTGAAGTGAGAAGGAAAAAAATGATGATAACCTAAATAACTTTTGAAAAAGGTGGACAAACTATAAGACAAACTCTGTGCGGTAAATTTGTTTCTCATGAGGATAAATGCTATTAATTCTGAAACCAGTGCATATACAGTCATACTGAGCAAATAAGTAAATAAACTATGAATGCTAAGAGTGAGGTCCCTCAGTATTGCATTGTTTGAGGTAAGAGTACCAATAATCAAGAGGTAAAGACTAGAATAAACCATGTGGTAATCTAGTAGAATGAAACACATCAGCACATCAGAATGAACTCATTTGTAGCTTAATATAGAATAAGTTAATACATCTTTACATATGTGTGCATGGGAACAAAATGAGTGCATCTTATAATACCAGAGAAAGGAAACGCTCATATAAAAAATGATCTTCGTATGTCAAAGGGACAGAGCAACTAACTAAAAATCTTTCATTGGTCAAAGCCAGAACAATTCGAGTGACAAAATATAAAGTGAATATCCTTGAGTCCATACTGATGTGGATAAATTACTGAAGGAATAAATAAAGGGGGAGGACCAATCTCCTATACAGAATAATTCTGAATAACTTGTATAGCTATTACCACAAGGAGCTGGAACATGTCTCCTCAGCCCATAACTGTGGGCTATGTATAGTGATTGCTTTTCAAAGAGTACAGTCTAGAAGTAAAGTTAAAGGAAGTAACATTATCCGTAGAAACCAAAGGCTATTTCAGCAAGGTGATTAAGGTTAACATCATCACTGATAAGTCCTGCTGATAGTATATACTCTTAAAAACATTGTGATGAAAATGGCAGTTTATCTCTGTGATCCTGTTCCTTAAAATTCATAATCCCAGTTGAATCCAAAAAATCAGACTCAAACACAAATTGACGGACTTTTTTTGGTATTTATTTTTTTTTATTATTTTTTTATTATGTTCAGTTAGCCACTGTATAGTACATCATTATTTTTTGATGTAGTGTTCAATGATTCATTTGTTACCTATAACACCCAATGTTCATCACAACACGTGCCCTTCTTAATACCCATCACCCTGTTACCCCCTCCCCTCTGAAACCCTGTTTGTTTTCCCGAGTCCATAGTCTCTCATGGTTCATCTCCCTCTCTGATGTCTCCCCCTTCAGATTTCCCTACCTTCCCCTATGGTCCTTTCTGCTATTGCTTATGTTCCAGATATGAGTGAAACCATATAATTGTCTTTCTCTGCTTGACTTACTTCATTAGCATAATCCCCTCCAGTTCCATCCATGTTGATGCAAATGGTGGGTATTCATCCTTTCTGATGGCTGAATAATATGCCATTGTATATATGTGCCACATCTTCTTTTTTAATTCTTTTTTAAAATTTTATTATGTTATGTTAATCTCCATACATACCATCATTAGTTTTTGATGTAGTGTTCCATGATTCATTGTTGTATATCTTCTTTATCCATTCACCTATTGAAGGGCATCTCAGCTCCTTCCACTGTTTGGCTATTGTGGACATTGCTGCAATGAACATTGGGGTGCATGTACAGATACTACATCTGTATCCTTGGGGTAAATACCTAGTAGTACAATTGCTGGGTTGTAGGGTGGCTCTATTTTTAACATCTTGAGGAACCTCCATACTGTTTTCCAGAGTGGCTGTACCAGCTTGCATTCCCACTAACAGTTTAAGAGGATTCCCCTTCTTTGCCTTCCTTGCCAACATTTGTTTTTCCCTTTTTTGTTGTTGTTGTTGTTGTCAATGTGATTTTTGTTGTTGTTGTTGTGACAACAATAAAAAACAACAACAAAAAACAACAACAACAAAAAACAACAACCCCCCCCCCAAAAAAATTTGTTTTTTCCTGCCTTGTCAGTTTTTGCCATTCTAACTGGTGTAAGGTGGTATCTCATTGTGGTTTTGATTTGTATTTCCCTGATGGCTAGTGATATTGAGCATTTTTTTTTCATGTGTCTATTAGCTATTTGTATGTCTTCTTTGGAGAGTGTCTGTTCAAGTCTTCTGCCCATTTTTTGACTGGGTTATTTGTTTTTTGAGTGTTGAGTTTGAGAAGTTCTTTATATATCTTGGATACCAGCCCTTTATCTGTAATGTCATTTGCAAATATCTTCTCCTATTCTGTGGGCTGCCTCTTAGTTTTATTGACTGTTTCTTTTGCTGTGCAGAAGCTTTTTATCTTGATGAAGTCCCAAAAGTTCATTTTTGCCCTTATTTCACTTGTCTTTGGAGACATGTCTTGAAAGAAGTTACTGTGGCTGATGTCGAAGAGGTTACTGCCTATGTTCTCCTCTAGGATTTTGATGGATTCCCATCTCACACTGAGGTCTTTCATCCATTTTGAGTTTATCTTTATCTTTGTAAGGGAATGGTTCAGTTTCATTTTTCTATATGTAGCTGTCCAATTTTCCCAGTACCACTTATTGAAAAGACTGTTTTTTTTTTTCCATTGGACATTTTTTTCCTGATTTGTCAAAGATTAGTTGACCATAGAGTTGAGGGCCCATTTCTGGAGTCTCTATTCTGTCCCATTGGTCTATGTGTCTGTTTTTGTTCCAATACCATGCTGCCTTGGTGATCACAGCTTTGTAATATAGGTTGAAGTCAGGCAGTATGATGTCCCAGCTTTGTTTTTCTTTTTCATCGTTCCCTTGGCGATTCGGGGTCTTTTCTGGTTCCATACAAATTTTAGGATTGTTTGTTCCAGCTCTTTGAAAAATGTCAATGGTATTTTAATAGAGATGGCAATGAAAGTGTAAATTGTTCTGGGCAGGATAGACATTTTAACAATGTTTATTCTTCCAATCCATGAGCATGGAATGTTTTTCCATCTTTTTGTGTCTTCCTCAATTTCTTTCATAAGTGTTCTGTAGTTTCTAGAGTATGGATCCTTTACCTCTTTGGTTAGGTTTATTCCTAGGTATCATGGTTTTTGGTGCTATTGTGAATGGAATCAATTCCTTAATTCCTCTTTCTACAGTTACATTGTTACTGTATAGAAAAGCAACTGATTTCTGTGCATTGATTTTGTATCCTGCCACATTGCTGAATTGCTGTATGAGTTCTAGTAATTTGGGGGTGGAGTCTTTTGCATTTTCCACATAAAGTATCATGTCATCTGCGAAAAGAGAGACTTTGACTTCTTCTTTGCCAATTTGGATGCCTTTTATTTCTTTTTGTTGTCTGATTGCTGAGGCTAGGATTTCTAGCACTATGTTGAACAATAATGGTGAGAGTGGGCATCCCTGTCATGTTCCTGACATTAGGGGAAAAGTTGTGGGCTTTTCATAGGTCATGTTTGCTGTGGGATTTTCATAGATGTTTTTTATGATATTGAGGTATGTTCCCTCTATCCCCATACTCTGAAGAATATTAATCAGGAACAGATGTCGTATTTTGTCAAATGCTTTTTCTGCATCAATTGAGAGGATCATATGGTTCTTGTCCTTTCTTTTATTAATGTAGTGTATCACACTGTTTGATTTGTGAATGTTGAACCACCTTTGCATCCCAGGAATAAAACCCACTTGGTCGTGGGGAATAACTCTTTTAACGTACTGTTGGATCCTATTAGCTAGGATATTGTTGAGTATTTTGGCATCCATGTTCATCAGGGATATTGGTCGGTAATTCTCCTTTTTGATGGGGTCTTTGCCTGGTTTTGGGATCAAGGTAATGCTGGCCTCATAGAAGCAGTTTGGAAGTTTTCCTTCTGTTTCTATTTTTTGGAACAGCTTCAGTAGAATAGGTATTATTTCTTCTTTAAATGTTTGGTAGAATTCCCCTGGGAAGCCTTCTGGTCCTGGACTTTTGTTTTTTTGGGAGGTTTTTGATTACTGCTTTGATTTCGTCACTGGTTATTGGTCTATTCAGATTGTCTATTTCTTCCTGTTTCAGTCTTGGTAGTTTGTAAGTTTCCAGGAAGGCATCCATTTCTTCCAGGTTGCTTGATTTGTCAGCATATAGTTGCTGGTAATAATTTCTAATAATTGTTTCTATGCCTTGGTTTTAGTCGTGATCTATACCCTTCCATTAATGATTTTATTAATTTGGGTCCTTTCTCTTTTCTTTGCGATAAGTTTGGCCAGTGGTTTATCAATCTTATTAATTCTTTCAAAGAACCAGCTTCTAGTCTCATTGATCTGTTCTACTGATTATCTGGTTTCTATTTCATTGACCTCTGCTCTAATCTTTATTATTTCTCTTCTCCTGCTTGGTTTAGGTTTTATTTGCTGTTCTTTCTCCAGCTTCTTTAGGTATAAGGTTAACTTGTGCATTTGGAATTTTTCTAATTTCCTGAGAGAGGCTTGGATGGCATATTTCCCTCTTAGGACCACCTTTGCAGTATTCCATCGGTTTTGGACTGAAGTGTTTTTGTTCTCATTAGTTTCCATGAATTGTTTAAGTTCTTTAATTTCCTGGTTGACCTAATCACTCTTTAGCAGGATGCTCTTTAACTTCCAAGTGTTTGAATTCCTTCCAAATTTTTTTTGTGATTGAGTTCCAGTTTCAAGGCATTGTGGTCTGATAACATGCAGGGAATAATCTCAATCTTTTGGATTTGGCTGAGGCCTGATTTGTGACCCAGTATGTGGACTAGTTTGGAGAAAGTTCCGTGTGCATTCGAGAATAATGAGTATTCTGTTTTTTTAGGGTGGAATGTTCTGTATATATCTACGAAGTCCATCTGGTCTAGGATGTCATTCAAAGCTCTTGTTTCTTTGTTGATCTTCTGTTTAGATGATCTGTCCAATGCTAAGAGTGCAGTGTTAAAATCTCCTACTATTAATGTATTATTGCTGATCTGATTCTTTATTTTGGTTAACAGCTGGCTTATGTAGTTTGCTGCTCCCATGCTGGGGGCATAGATATTTATAACTGTTAGATTTTCTTGTTGTATAGACACTTTAAAAATGATATAGTGTCCCTCTGGATCTCTTATTACAGTTTTTGGTTTAAATTCTAATTTGCCTGCTATAAGAATTGTTACCCCAGCTTTCTTTTGAGGTCCATTGGCATGATAAATGGTTCTCCATCCCTTCACTTTCAGTCTGGAGGTATCTTGAGGTTCAAAATGAGTCTCTTATAGGCAGCATATGGATGGATCCTGTCTTTTTATCCAATCTGCAACCCTGTGCCGTTTTATGGGAGCATTTAGGCCATTCACATTGAGAGTTACTACTGAAAGATATGATTTATTGCTATCCTATTGTCTGTACAGTCCCTGTTTCTATGGATTGTCTCTGTAAATTTCTGGTCTATATTACTCTTGTGGTCTTTCTTCATTTATAGAATCCCCCTTAGTATTTCTTGCAAGGCCAGCTTAGTGGTCACATATTCTTTCAGTTTCTGCCAGTCTTGGAAGCTCTTTATCTCTCCATCCATTCTGAATGACCACTTTGCTGGATAAAGTATTTGTGGCTGCATGTTCTTCTCATTGAGTACCCTGACTATGTCTTGCCAGCCCTTTCTGGCTTGCCAGGTCTCTGTGGACAGGTCTGATCTTCCTCCCTTCGTACATAAGAAATCTCTTCCCCATAGCTGCTCTCAGGATGGCTTCCTTGGATCTAAGATTTGTGAGTTTTACTATTAAATGCTGGAGCATTTGTCTATTCTCCTTGATCTTGGGAGGGGTCCCTCTGCCTCTAGGACATGAATGCTTGTTTCATTCCCCAGATTAGGGAAGTTCTCAGCTATGATTTGCTCAAATATACCTTCTAGTCCTCTCTCTCTCTCCACACCCCAGAGATCCCAATAATTCTGACACTGGAATTTCATGGCGTCATTTATCCAAGTCTGTTCTTGGATATTAAGCTGATTGTCCCAGGCCTCCTCCTGTTCCTTCCTTTCTATCAGTTTATCTTCTAGATCACTAATTCATTCTTCTGCCTCATTTACCCTAGTTGTTAGAGTATCCAGTTTAGACTGCATCTCATTCATAGCATTTTTAAGTTTAGCCTGATTAGATCTCATTTCTGCCCTTAGAGATTCTATATTGCCACTAATGGTTTTCTCAAGCCTAGCTATTAACTTCATAATTGCTACCCTGAAGTCTATTTCTGACATCTTGCTTATATCCATATCCATTAGGTCTCGACTGAGGCCATTGTCTCTGGTTCTTTTCTTTCTTGGGAGTTCCTCCTCCTAGCCATTCTGTTGAAGGGTGGTTGAGGGCATGTACAGAGTCTAAAATATCAACCACAATCCAGGCAAGATGTACCCTGGGAAAATCCAGAGCAGTTGGAAGCCACCACCAAAAAAATATAGCCAAGGGCGCCTAGCTGGCTCAGTTGGTTAAGTGACGTCCTTCAGCTCAGGTCATGATCCTTGAGTCCCAGGATCTAGTCCCATATCGGGCTCCCTGCTCAGCAGGGAGTCTGCTTCTCCCTCTGACCCTTCCCCCTCTCATGCTCTTTCTCATTCTCTCTCTCAAATAAATAAATAAAACCTTTTTAAAAAAACACAGCCAAAATGAAATCCAAGAATAAAATTTATGAAATTAAAAAAATTAAAAAAATTAAAGATTAATTTTTTTTAAAAGGGGGCAGGTCAGGGGAGGGGGTTATAATCTCTCAATGTGGGCAAGGTAGGGTGTTTCAGTTCTTTCCGGGCATATTTTGTTCTCTTTGTTAGAGGACACTACTTCCCATAGTTACAGGGAAAATAAAACTGGTATTATATAAAGGTAATATTGAATAAGGAAAAAAGGACTACATTGAAGCTTATATCTATATATAAAAAATACATATAGGTGTAAAAAAAGTACAAGTTAAAAAGCTACTATGAAATATGTTATATTAAACATCTAGTTGAAATGAGAAATAGGTAAAAAGAAAAAACAGAGAAGAAACATGAGAAAGAATAAAAAGAAAAAAAAAAGTTGTATATGAGAAATACACAAGCCGTGAGGCAACACGTGGAGCTCAATATACAATTTTCCCCTGGTGCTGGGGTTTTACAGTTTTATGGGGAACCTAGGGTTGTCATCCTCTTATCCTTCCAGCTTGTCTTCAGGGGGAGGGGCCTGTCTCACTGTTTTTCAGGCATCCCTGCTTGGGGGGAGTTGCCCTGCCCCCTATGAGGGGGCTGGGCTCTGTGGAAACTCTTTTTTTGGGCTTTAGTTCTCTGGTGGCTTTTCTTGCCTTTTCAGAAGGTCAGAGCAAAGGAATATGTCCACACCCAGACCTCTGTCCCAGGGCAGAGAAGTCACAGTCTGCTCTGCTCTGAACCCTCCAGAACACACAGTCTCCCTTTCTGTAAGCGTTGCTGAAAACTGCCACCTCCCATGGGCAGTACATGCCCCCAGCAACTCTCCCAGCCATCCACTCAGGCCCCTGCTGTCTCTGCCCTTTGTGCCTCTAAAATGGTGAGCAGTTCTGTGTCCATTCCCGCAGCCCACCCTGGGTCCATGCAGGTGGCGGTGGCCACACTGGGGCCATGTGCTCCCTCAGCTCCTCAATCCTGCTATCAGGCCCTTCCTATCCAGCTGCTACCCCCTCTGTAAGTTATCACTGGTCCCCTGGCCCAGGATGCTTTTGTGTTCGGGTGTTATATCACTTTCCAGGAGCCAGCTTATGGCGGCTTCCTCCACCTTCTGTTTGTTTTCTGATATCTGCCTGCAGAATCACAAGTCCATCTTTCATACCTTGTGACTGCTGATTTTCTGCTTGTAGAGATCCAGCTATATATTCTTACATGTCAAGCTGATTTTGTGCATGTTCAGAATGGTTTGGTAGATATCCAGCTAAATTCAGGGGACCGGTTGAAACAGAGTCCCCTACGCCATCTTGCCCCCTTCCCCCCAAGGGACTTTCTATAAGATACCAGACCAATACACCTTGAAAATGTCAAGGTCATAAAAAAATAAGTCTGAGAGAGTCACAGCCAAGGGGAGGCTAAGGAGATATGACACTAAATGGAAGGTGGTATCTCTAATAGGAAGCTGGAACAGAAAAAAAGTCAGGTAAAATTAAACTTTTTTTAATATGGACTTTAGTAAATAATATTGTATCAGTATTTTTTAATTAGTTTTAACAAATGTACCAAAGTAAAGTAAATGGTTAACAATAGGATAAACTCAGCATAAGATTTGGTTTCCAAGAACTCTGAACTATCATTGCAATATTTTTTATCTAAAATTATTTTTGAATAATTTATTTAAATGAAGAAACAAAAAATAAAAACAAAGTTTACTTGATCACTCTAGCATAGAAGTAGGGAGTCAGACCACAGTTTTATGTGTAATTTTTATTCTCATGACTACCTTGGGGGAAAAGAACTGACAACTTTTGAGTTACTGCTTAATGCCATGCATGTTCAGAAATGACATTGGCTTTTAATCTCTCCTTTATATACTCTCCTTGTATGATTTTTGTAGTTTTTAAAAAATTTCTTTTTATGATTATTTTAAACTATATTACAATATTTTTACAAAATTCATACTTTTTACTGTATGCTTGTTTGAAATCATAACTATTATAGTTGGTATAGAATTTTAGGGTTAAAGAGAAATAATGAAAGTCATGGGATTAATGTTTGTAAAAATAATTAAAATTTATTAATGAACTTATTAAATCATACACCAATGTGACATTATTAAAGGAAATACATGCATCCTTTGTACAGACACTGAGTCTATATGACAGAAAGTAAAATAAAGACTCACAGTTATTTTTCTTTCATTGTTATTAGTATAACAAACCAATGAAAAAGCTTAGACTGACATTTAGGCAGCTGTGATCTGAGGTAAGCATATTCAGAGGTCAAATAGTGAGACTATCAAATTTTCTTTCATGTTTTGCTTGGTGGTCACGTGTTTGATATAATTATTCAAAGTACAGTTGACCTTTGAACAACATGGGAGTTAGGGACACTAACCTCTTGTGCAGTAGAAAATACACATGTAACTTCTGTTTCTCAAAAAACTTAACTGCTAACAGCCTACTGTTGCCTAGAAGTCTTACCCATAAGATAACTAGTCAATTAGCACATATTTTGTATGTTATATATACTATATACTGTATTCTCACAGTCAAGTAAGCTAAAAACAAAGAAATATTAAGAAAATCTTAGGGGCACCTGGTTGGCTCAGTCGGTTAAGTGGCTGCCTTCAGCTCAGTTCATGATGCCAGGGGTTCTGGGATCAAGCTCCATGTTGGATTCTCCCCTCAGCGGGGAGCCTGCTTTTCCCTTTCCCCTGCTTGTGCGTTCTCTCTCTCTCTTTCAAATAAATAAATAAAATCTTAAAAAAAGAAAGTCTTAAGAGAAAATCATAAGTACTATATTTATATATATAAAAAATCTATGTGTAAGTGAACCCATGTAGTTCAAATCCATGTTGTCCAAGGGTCAGCTATACTATATCTTCTTCTAACTTCTAATTTTCCTGATGAAATTCCCATTATATAGCTACATTACTAAGTCATTTGAATTTAATCATGCTGATTGATGGTACAAAGAATGCCTTCTGTAATATTATTGAATTTAGAACAAATAGTATTTATTAATTGCTGGAGTAATATGCAGTGATTAACTCCCCTATTTAAACAAAACAAAAATGATTTTAAAATTCTTATAAAATTTTCATTTTATAAAGAGCTCCTTTCCCAAGTCAATCTTTATTTTATTTGAAAATATCAGTGCTATTTAATTAATGAATCCTTTTGACTAAAAGAGGCTTTTGTTCTTAATATTCAAAAGTTCTCCCCTTTGCACTCTCTAATACAATTCCTATTATATGTTTAAAATTAGATTCACTTTCATTCTATTAAAGGACTTTCCTGATTTTTACCATTTTTTCTTAGTTCTTCTGTCTGCTTCTTAAATTTTTTATTTTAATATTTAAAATAATATATATACATATATATACACACACAGTGAAATAAAACAGGCAAAAATTCCTGCCTACCCTAATGTATATGTTTTAGTATTGAAATCACATATTAAGGGTAAAATTTTGACTTTTATTTGTAACTAAACCAAACAAAGGCAAGAGGTTAAAATTATCAAGCTTGGCCATAAAGCAAATAGGACAAGGTTTTCAGGAGATTTTATTTGAAAACTTTTTTAAAAAAAAATTCTAAGACTTAGAGTGCATCAAATTATTGTTTTTAATTTTGATTAAAGTATAATATGCACTAAAATATGAACATATCACAAAGATATAAATCAAAGTATTTTCATGGTGAAATATGCCTATTTAACCAATATTGAGCTCCAGAATCCTAAAATTAGCAGCACACCAAAGATATCCTTTATGTACCTTCTCCTTTTTACCCTACTCTTGAAGAGTAGGCCCTGTCTGATTTCTAAGAGCGTAGAACAGTTTCACTTATTTTGTGACTCATATATAATATGCATTCTCTTATGGCTGGTTATTTAACTCAGTATTTTGTTTGTAAAATTCATCCATACCTTTACATTTTACATCATTCTTTCTCATTCCTGTATATTAATTATCCCAGCATTTGAATATAGTACAAGTTATTTCTCCAGGCGACTGTTGATGTACTTTTGGTGTTTCTAGTTATTTAACCATAATAATTAGTATTTCTGTGAACATTTTATTACATGTCATTTGGTAAAAATATGGAGACATTTTCACTGGGCCTATAACTTGGATTGGAATTGCTCAATTGGAGTGTGTGCAATCAAGCTTAGTAAATACTTCAAAAGCAGTTTTCTAAGTGGAGGCATGTTTACATATCTAATGTCAATATATGAGAGTTCCAATTAGTCCATATCCTTACTAAACAGTTTACGGTTCCAAAATTTTTATTTTAGTCCTATTGGTGTATGTAATATGGTATCAATTTTAATCAGTTTTAATTTCCATTTCCTTAACCATAAAAGTTAAGCACCTTTTCATGTTTATTGGCCATCAAGAAGTGTCTGAGTTATTTGCCCAATATTCTATTAGGTCATCTTTTACCTCATTGGTTCAAAATAGCTCTATATATTATGACTATATACCCTTTATTATACATGTTTTGCAAATATATTCTCCAAATATACTAATGGCTTATATTTTCATTGTTTTAATGAAAGTTTTGATAAAGAGGACCTCTTAACTTCAAAGTCTGATTAAGTTTTTCTTTTACATTTACAGATTTTCTTTTTGTTTGAATAATCTTTGCCATTACCAAGATTATAAAGTTGACCTTTTTTTCCCCAATAGTTTAATTTGCCTCTGGTATTTAATATGAAATTCATCTGGAATATACAGTGTGAACAGAGAAAAAGGTGCATCATTTCCATATGGATATCCAATTGACCCAGAACAAGTTATTGAAAAGACTATTTGGTCTCTCCATTCTCTTTCATTGGCCATTGCCACACTCTCTTAATTTCTATAGTTTTATCATAGTTCAGGATATCTGGTAGCATAATCCCCTGTTTTCTTCTTCTTCAAATTGCCATAGGAGTGAAAGTTTGGATTGGTTGTATCAGAAGCTCAGTGTACCCTCTCACCAGCACACCAACCACTTATCTAGTGAAAGTTTTTCTTTCTTTCTTTTTTTTTAATTATCTGGAATTTACCTCAGGAAATAAAATAATTGGAGGAAATTTACCCATAAAACATACTAAATCTTTGGAAGAACAGCAATAATCTGTGGTCTTTGAGCTACAATCTCCTACCATTCCCTCTCAGGTTTTGTTATGTAAATTCTATTCTGAACATGTGTGGCCAAGATGATGGTACCTACTTCAACTCTCAGCTCCAAATCTGGAACTCTGGTTTCATTCAAACAGGTGCAAGCTACTTTTGAAGTATTGTGGAAGCTCTACTCCGGGTGGTCATGGCCCAGCCCAACCATGCAGCTCCCATTCATAGGCTGTGGGTTCTGCTCCAAGTGAGCAGACCTAGGATAGAGATGATGTGGTTTTACCTGTCCCAGATTGCCCATGCCAAGATTTCATGCCAGGACTAGCCAGTCAAGAAGACCAGGGTATACCAGTCCCTCCTGTAGAGTGGAAAATTCATTTCACAAGTAGGCCATTATCCCAAACATCTGAACATCAAGGCATAAATGTACTACCCAGGGGAAATTTGGCCATGAGAATAGCTATTCTTGAAGAGACTGACTTTATTTAGAATAGAAATGTTCATGACTATAAGCATTGTCAAAAACAATGGAGATTTTGGTAGCAAGAAATTAAGAGGGAGTTAATAGTTCAATGAACAGAGTAGCTATAAGCAGAATGACAGATCAGCCAGAACTTTAAGAGAAAGAACCAGAGAAAGAGATAGCAAACAAGACTCATCTTTTTTTTTTTTTAAAGATTTTATTTATTTATTTGAGACAGAGAGAATAAGAGACAGAGAGCATGAGAGGGAGGAGGGTCAGAGGGAGAAGCAGACTCCCTGCTGAGCAGGGAGCCTGATGCGGGACTCGATCCCAGGACTCCAGGATCATGACCTGAGCTGAAGGCAGTCGCTTAACCAACTGAGCCACCCAGGCGCCCAAACAAGACTCATCTTGAGATCACACTCATCCTTAGGAGACTAGAAGATTGTGCATTTATGCAAGGCTGCACCTATTCAGTAGAAATCAGAGTATGACTTGTGGTATATGTGAAGCCTTTCCTAAGCCACATATGTTTCCATGGACAAGTGTGGCAATGGCTTCACCAAGAAAAGAACTTTAGTGGTACTAGTCCCTAGATGAATACAGGACAAAATCACAAATTCCCTGAACTGTGAAAGCAGTTCTCAAATCACACACACACACACACACACACATCCAACAGTAGAATGAAAATCTGAATCAAAGGTCTTGGGTACAAACTATTTTATTTTATTATTATTATTATTATTATTATTATTATTATTATTAATTCCAGCATAATTAACATACAGTGTTTTATTAGTTTTAGGTATACAAATTTTATACATTATTTAGTGCTCATTACAATAAATATACTCTTAATCCCCTTCACTTATTTCACCCATCCCCCTCTGGCAACCACCAGTCTGTTCTCTATATTTAGGAGTCTGTTTTTTTAGTTTGTGATTTTTTTTTCCCTTTGTTCATTTGTTTTGTTTCTTAATTTCCACATATGAATGAAATCATAGAAGACATACAGATAGCCAAAAAACACATGAAAAGATGTTCAACATTTTTAATCATCAGGGAAATGCAAATCAAAACCAAAATGAGATATCACCTCACACCTGTCAGAATAGCTAAATCAAAAACATAACACAACATGTGTTGGTGAGGATGTGGAGAAAAAGGAACCCTTGTGCACTGACGGTAGAAATTCAAACTGGTGCAACCAGTTTGTGAAAACAGTATGGAGACTCCTCAAAAAAATAAAAAAGAGAATTACCATATTATCCAGTAATTCCACTACTGGGTATTTGCTCAAAGAAAACAAAAACATTAATTCAAAAAGATAAATGCAGCCCTATTTATTGCAACATTATTTACAACAGCTAACATGTGGGAGCAACCTAAGTGTCCATCAACAGATGAATGGATAAAGAAGATGTGGTATATATATACAATGGAATATTACTCAGCAATAAAAAAAGAATGCATTTTGTCATTTGCAACAACATGGATGCATCTAGAGAGTTTAATGCTAAGTGAAAAAAGTCAGCCAGAGAAAGGCACAAACTATTTTGACTAAATGGCTCATGCTTTTTTTTAAAAAAAAAGATTTTATTTATTTATTTGAGAGAGAGAGAATGAGAGAAAGCATGAGAGGGAGGAGGGCCAGAGGGAAAAGCAGACTCCCTGCTGAGCAGGGAGCCCGATGCAGGACTCGATCCCGGAACTCCAGGATCATGACCTGAGCCGAAGGCAGTCGCTTAACCAACTGAGCCACCCAGGCGCCCTAAATGGCTCATGCTGACTTAGATGTCAGAATTAGCAGACAAAGAATTCAAAACAGCTATTATAAATCTGTTCCAAGAACTAAAAGAAACTACTTTTATGAATAGATAAAAATGTAATAAGAACTCATCAAATAGAGAATATCGATAAAAGATAAGCATTATCAAAAAGAGCCACATGTAAATTCCAGAGTTAAAAAAGCAACAAACCCAGTGAAAAAACCCTAAAAGAATGCAACAGTAGATTTGAGTTGGCATAAAAAATTCAGTGAATTTGAATATATATCAATAAAGAGTATACAATATGAACAAAAGAAATCATCAAAAATGAAGAAAAATAAATAATGCAACTAAAAAATGTAGGACACCATTAAATGACCCAATATACCCATGATGAGAACTTCAGAAGCAGAGGAGAAAAAGAAAGTGGGAAAAAACAGATATTAAAAGTAATAATGATTGAAAACTCTCCAAATTTTATGAAAAACATTAGTCTACACATATAAGAAATTCAGTGAACTCCATGTGAGATAAACACAAAATATCCATCTGCAGAAGCATCATACTAAAAATTATGAAAGTCAAAGATAATAGAGAAAATCTTGAAAGCAAGAAGTAAAAAATGATTTATCAAATACAAGGAAAACACAAGTTTGACAGCTGGTTTGTCACCAGAAAAAAATAAAATTCAGAAGGCAGTAGAATTTATTGAGCATGCTGACAGAACATAAAAATTAAATAAAAATCCTATATCCAGCAAAGATACCCCCTCAAAATCCAAGGATAAACAATGATGTCTTAAATTTAAAAACATAACAAATAAAACAAAACAAAACAAAATAAAACAAAATGGAGAGAACTTGTTTTCAGGAGACCTGCCTTAGAAGAAATACCAAAGGAAATCGGTATTTCTTCTGAAAAGAAGTGACACCAGACAGTAATTCATTTCCATGTGAAAAAAACAAAGAATAACACTAAAGGTAATTATTTAGATAATGATAAGAGATGGTGTAACTACATATTTTTTTCCTTTTTTAAAATTTAAAAATCATTTGCATAAAACATTAATTATAAAGTTGTACTGTTGGACCTATAACATAGAAATGTAATATATTTGACAATAACAACACAAAAAAGGAGGGTAGGACTGAACCTGTATTAGAATAAGGATAGACATCATTTCAAATACACAGGAAAAAAAATGAAGAAAGTCAGAAATGGAAATATTTATCAATCACCGCTGACATGTGCACTAACATTTTATGGCCACTAAATTAAAACTTAAGGTGTGGGAAGACTTATTGGGTTTATTTTCTGAACTCATAAATTTGTTCTCTTCTTTCTTACAGTAAATCTGAACTTGTTTGCTTTTCTTCCTCTGGTTATTTTGTTCACTTTTTAAAAAAGGAAAATAAACATAAAAATAAAATAATCAACCAAATGGCAGCAGGGAAGTCTGCCTTCTTTTTGGGGGGTGGGATGGGGGAAGACAGCTGTCAGCCCTACCTCCATTACCTTCCTTGTCAGTTTAAAGGGTCACTTGACATTGCACTGGCATTGATATTTATTGTTTTAGATCCTCCTCATATTATAAGTCCGAGGCAAACAATCACTTTTTCAAAAAAGACAAATGGACCTACATAATAAGGATGCAGATATATTTTGAACCACATTCTGTGCCATCTTTCACTTCATCAATATCAGGTATGATCATCCCAAAATGGTAGTCTGTATCCCAGCATTGAAGTGAGTCTAATGAACAGTAGAATGTTCTCTTTAAAAAGTGAATTCTTTTTTTTTTTATGCTGAACTCTTCTATACAAGATATCTTAGATAATACATTTTACATATGTAAAACCATGCATACCACAGTGACCAAAACAATAATTTTGGGTATTTATTTCCTTATTGCAACTTTGAGTTGCATTTTTTGTCCCTTGGCCAAAAATCTCCCTACATTGTTCATCATGGTTATTATATCTCTTTTCATACCAGTAGCCACAAACCATTCATGGGATCCTGTCCTGCACATACACATCTTCCGGACACTGATAAGATGTCCCATTGCACCACTCTGGAAAATTACATCCACTGTCTTCCTTTTTACAATTTCATCTGATGGCATGAACTTGCAGTCTTTGCAACAAAACGCAAAGCACAGTCAGCCTCAGGACTCAGAGTGCAGTTTGAAAGAACACAGCCTGTTAACACAGTGTTCTGAAGATCTCTCCTTAGAGAGATCTCTTCAAGCTACTTTCCTTCAACCACATCATTCCCACTGTGCTGTAGAAAGATGTCCCCTGGATTATAAGAGTTGCACATACATCCTTTTTATGCAACAGTGTTATAAAAATAAGCATAAATGCATTTGCTGAATCTACTGGCCTCTAACTTTGATGGATACATTATGCACACCTTTTACTCATATGTACACATTTTTTCATCATATTTCATACTCAAATTATGACTGAGTTCATGAGTCACAGTGAATGCAAATCTTTCAAATTGACCCCTCTGAAACTTCCAAATACACAATCAACTTGATGCTTACATATCTCTGCACATAAGTGATACTCAAAGTAATGTCAAAATTTTTATTTACAAAAAGATGAGAAACATCAGGATGCAGGAGAGAATTAAAGTTGATTATCTTCTAAGTGCAAAAATCCTTCAGTAGCTGATCTTTGTCATCTGTTTACATAGGATTTTCTTGATTCTAAATTGTAAACCCAAATAAAACCACATCAGTTTCCAGTGAATCAAAATAAGAATCTGCTATACTGGTTACAATGCAGATTTCCTCTTGCACCTTTGAGATATTACTTTCCAAATAAAAGAATCAATTATGGTCTACCACCACTGTCAGTTTAACAAAATACATGTGGCTCTATCATCCCTCATAAGAACTCTTTCAGAGAGGAATTATCACTCTCCTAAAACTTCAATTGTTGTTCTACTTCTTCTGTTAAGCCACATTTTTTGGGTGAAATCTTACATAGCAGATATTTAAATGTAGCGAAAAGCCTTTTGGGCTTGATTTCATAAGCAATATCATTTATCTATAACATTTCTCAAGAGCCACCAAAACAGGAGCTGAGGGAAACCAAGGATTTCAGGTCCCTTGTCACATAACAACAATAGTAGCAGTCATTTTAGACCAAAGGCTAGTACTTGAAAGGAGAACCTTGGTCTGTGTAAGTGAACATGGGGAAGTGTCTGGACAGCAAAAGTTTCTTGACTTTCATATGGAGACTATGTCTCTGGCCTCCAAAACACAGACTATAAGATTGCCAGCCTGGAGGCTTCATGCCTCTGCCATTTCCTGTCAAGGGAATTATGACTTCTGACTTCCCAAGAAGGCAGAGGAGTAGGAGACCTTAGTTTTGTCTGGCCCCTGGAATTCAGCTAGATAGCTACCAAATCATTCTGAACACCTGTGAACTCAACTAGAGATCTAAGAAAAGATTGCTGCAATTCTACAAGTAGAAAAAATAGGAAAGTGACCACTTTCTGCAAGGTAGGAGATGTGGAGAAGTGAATCTGAGGCAATATATTGGAAGATGAACTGCAGGGGAGGGGGGAAGGGAGCCTCCATAAGCCGGCTATCAGAAAGTGATATAGCAGCAGAGCATAAAATTGGAACTTTTAGAAGTTCCAGGGACGTCCCTGCCTAAAAGGTGTTCAGGTGGTGAAACAGGGTGGAATCCTAGGTGGGACAGTGTAATCTCAGGATCCCTGCAGCCACAGAAAGAACAGGGGTGCCTGAGTGCAGCAGAGTTCCCAGGCATCAGAGTGGGGAAGCTGGCTGCAATCAGCAAGCCCAGGAGTGGGCTCTCAGCTTGGTGTTGCCATAAACCATGAACTGTGGCATGGTCAGGCAACTGTTCACCAAGCAGGGGCCCAGCAGTTGGCAGAACTGTGGCAAGACCCCCCCCCCATACCCCAGAGGAGTGTGTGGGTGCACACAACAGAAATCTGCAGGATTTGGAGACTTGAAATGGGGTCATGTGCCTGAGATAGAAACAGTTGATCACAGGTTGGGTGAGCATGGAGTGTGGACAGAGACCAGGGAGACAGGAGTGATGGACAGCTTTTCCCTGAGGGTGCACTGAGGAGTGGGGAGCATGAGCTTTCAATTCTGGGGCTGGAGATTGAGAAGCTGCAATTTTCATTCTCATCCTCTAAAGCAGAATGCAAAGCCTTCAGGGAACAAAAGCCACATAGAGCATCCAGGGCCTGGACCCTGGAAAAGGTGATGCAGTCCCACCTGGGGCAAAGACACCTGAGAATCAGTAGAACAGGCCCCTCCTCCAGAATATCAGCAAGAACATCTGGTTAAGACCAAGTTTACACAGAACTGCAAAACTCCAGGGCTAGGCAAAAATATTATACAGAATTCATGTTTGTTTTTTCTCATGACTGTTTAGTCTTTCCATTTTAATTTTTTTTCTCTTTCCTTTTCAACCAATTTCTTATTTTATCAACTATTTTTAAGTCTTTTTTAATTTTTATTTTTATATCCTTTATTTTAATATCCTTTCATTGTACTTAATTTTATTTTTGTATATATATAAGTTTTTCTTTATTTGCAATTTGGGATCTAGTTTTCTAACAAATAGACCAAAATATACACAGGATCCAGTATATTGCTCTGTTCTGTTCATCTGTCTGATTATATTCTCTCTCTTTCTTTTTAAAAATTTTTATTTATTTATTTATTTTGGTTTCAGGTCTCTTCTTATTTGCTTAGTGTATATTTCTCTGGGGTTGTTTTTACCATTTTAGTATTTTATTCTCTTGTTCATTTATTATTCTGTGGACAGAATGACAAGATGGAAAAACTCACTTCAAAAAGGAGAAGAGCCAGTACTGACTGCCAGGGGCCTAATCAGTAGGGATATAAGATGCTGGAACTAGAGTTCAGAATAATTATTATAATGATACTTCTCCTTTTCTGGAGAAATAAGAGCTAAAATCTAACCAAGTCAAAATTAAAAAGGCTATTAATGAGATGCAATAAAAAATGGAGGCTCTAACTTCTAGGATAAATGAGGCAGAAGAGAGATTTAGAATTGGAGTATAAAGAAGCTGAGAAATAAAGTAGATAAACAACTACTGGATCATGGGGGGGGGAGAATTAGAAAGATAAGTGATATAATAAAGCCAAACAATACTAGAAAAGGAAAGGGGGGGGGGCAGAAGGTATATTGGAGCAAATTATAGCAGAGAACATCCCTAATCTGGGAAAGGAAACAGGCATTCAAATCCAGGATGCACAGAGAACCCCCCCTCAAAATCAATAAAAACAGGTCAACACCTCAACATATAATAGTGAAGATTGAAAATCTCAGAGACAAAGAGAAAATCCTGAAAGCAGCTTGGGACAAGAGATCCATAATCTACAAAGGTAGAAATATTAGACTGGCAGCAGACTTATCCACAGAGACCTGGTAGTCCAGAAAGGACTGGAATGATGTATTCAGGATACTACATGAGAAAAATATGCAGCCAAGAATACTTTATCCAGCAAGGCTGTCATTCAAAGTAGAAGGAGAGATAAAGAGCTTCCAGGACAAACAGAAACTAAAATAAGTTGTAATCACAACCTAGCCTTGTAAGAAATATTAAAGGGAATCCTTTCAGTGAAGAGAGAGCCCAAAAGTAATATAGACCAGAAAGGAACACAGACAATATACAGTAACAGTCACCTTACAGGCACTACAATGGCATTAAATTCATATCTTTCAATAGTTACTCTGAATATAAAAGGGCTAAATGCTCAAATCCAAAGACACAAGCTTGGATAAAAAGAGCAAGACCCATTCATATGCTTCCTTCAAGAGACTCATTTTAGACTCAAAGACACCTCCAGGTTCAAAGTAAGGGGCTGGAAAACAATTTATCATGCTAATGGACATCAAAAGAAAGCTGGGGTGGCAAGCCTCATATCAGACAAATTAGATTTTAAACCAAAAATTGTAATAAGAGATGAGGAAGGCACTAAATCATAATTTAAGGGTCTATCCAAGAAGAAGATATAACGATTGTAAATATTTATGCCCCTAACATGGGAGCAGCCAATTACATAAGCCAATTAATAACAAAATTAAAGAAACACATTGATAATAATACAATAATAGTAGGAGACTTTAACATCCCACTCACAGCAATACACAGATCATCTACGCAGATCAATAAGGAAACAAGGGCTTCAAATGACACACTGGACCAAATGGACTTCACAGATATATTCAGAATATTCTATCCTAAAGCAACAAAATACACATTCTTCTTGAGTGCACATGGAATATTCTGAAGAATAGGTCCCATACTAGGTCATAAATCAGGTCTCAGCTGGTACCATAAGTATGGGATCATTCCCTACATATTTTCAGACCACAATGCTTTGAAATTTGAACTCAATCACAAGAGGAAATTTGGAAAGCACTCAAATACATGGAGGATAAAGAGCATCCTACTAAAGAATGAATGGGTCAGCCAGGAAATTAAAGAAGAATTTTTTAAAAATTCATGGAAAGAAATGAAAATGAAAACACAGCTGTTCAAAACCCTTGGAATGCAGCAAAGGCAGTCCTAAGAGGAAAGTATATAGCAAACGAGCCTTTCTCAAGAAACAAGAATGGTCTCAAATACAAAACCTAAACTTACACCTAAAGGAGCTGAAGAAAGAACAGCAAATAAAGCCTAAATCAAGAAAAGAATTAATAAAGATTAGAGCAGAAATCAATGAAATAGAAACCAAAAGAACAGTATAACAGATCAACAAAACTCGGAGCTGGTTCTTTGAAAGAATTAATAAGATTGATAAACCCTTGGCAGGACTATCAAAAAGAAAAGAGAAAGGATCCAAATAAATAAAATCATGAATGAAAGAGGAGAGATCACAACCAACACTGAAGAAATACAAACAATTATAAGAACATATTGTGAGTGGGGAGGAGCAAGATGGCAGAGGAGTAGGAGACCTAAATTTCGTCTGGTCCCAGGAATTCAGCTAGATAGGGATCAAACCATTCTGAACACCTACAAACTCAGCAGGAGATCGAAGAAAAGAATAGCAGCAACTCTCTGAACAGAAAAGCGACCACTTTCTGGAAGGTAGGACGTGAGGAGAAGTGAATCCGAGGTGATATTCAGGAGGATAAACGGTGGGGGAGGGGGCCTCCATAGATAGATAGAGCCGCGCAGCACAAAATCGGAACTTTTAGAAGCTGGCTCTGCTGAGGGACTTCGCTCCAGTGACTAAATGGGGGGTGTAACCCTCACGGGACAGTGAGGTCTCAGGACCCTGGGGATCACAGAAAGACCGGGGGTGCCTGAGTGCAGCAGAGCTCCCAGGTATCGGAGCGGGGAAGCCGGCTGCAGAGACGGAACCGAGGAGCGGGCTCTAAGCTCGGGGTTGCCATAAACCATGATCCGCGGCACAGTCGGGCCACTGCTCCTCCAGCAGGGACCCAAAAAGCGGCAGATCTAGGGAGACTCCCCTTCCTCCCCCAGGAGGAGCGGCGGGGGAGCGCATCTCAGGGATCTGCTGGGTTTGGAGATTCCACTCCGGGTCAGGTGCCAGAGATAGAAACGCTTGGTCACAGGCGGGGTGAGCATGGAGTGCAGCCAGAGACTGGGGAGACTGGAGTGACTGACTGCTTTTCTCTGGGGGCTCACTGAGGAGCAGGGCCCCGAATTCTCAGCTCCTCTAGGGCGGAGATTGGGAGGCCACAATGTTCACTTTCATCCTCCAAAGCTGTACAGAAAGCTTGCAGGGAACAAAAGCTCCCGAGAGCAAACCTGAACTGATTACTTAGCAGGAGCAGGGCAATTTTGCCTCTGGCAAAGACATTTGAGAACCACTGCGACAGGCCCCTCCCCTGGGAGATCCCAAAGAACAGCCAGCCAAGACCAAGTTTACCGATCAATGAGAACAGCAGAACTCCAGCGTTAGGGGAATACTGCACATAGAATTCATGGCCTTTTTTCCATGATTCTTCAGTCTTTCAAAGTTAATTTTTTAAATTTCTTTTGTTTCCTTTTTTTTTAATTTTTATTTTTCCCTTTTTCAACCAATATCTTATCAATCCACTTTTTAAAAATCTTTTTTATTTTTCATTTTTAGAGTCATAATCTATCCTTTCATAGTAGTTAACCTTATTTTTGGTATATATATATAAGTTGTTCTCTCTTTAAAACTTTGGGATACAGTTTCTTCTAACAGACCAAAATATACCCTAAATCTCTAGGGTATGGCTTTGTTCTAGTCTCCTGCCTGATCACATTCTCTCTCCCCCCCCTTTTTTTTTAATTCCTCTTCTTTCGTTTTCAACCAACTTCTTATCTTATCAATTCCTTTTATAAAATCTTTTGTAATTTTCATCTTTACAGTCATATTCCATCCTTTCATCATATTTACCATTATTTTTGTACAGATATAAGTTTTTCTTTCTTTAAAATTTTGGGAGGCACTGTCTTGTGTGTGGCATTGATCTACACACCAGCCTGATCATATTTGATCATATTCTTTTTTTTTCTTTTTTATTTTTTCTTTCTTTCCCTTTCCCTTTCCCTTTCTTTCTTTCCCTTTCCCTTTCCTTTCCCCTGGTTTCAAGTCTTTTCTGACTTGTTTAGTGTATATTTTTCTGGAGTTGTCACCCTGTTAGCATTTTGTTCTCTCATTCATCTGTTTTCCTCTGGACAAAATGACAAAATGGAAAAAAATCACCTCAAAAAAAAAGAACAAGATGCAGTACCGACTGCCAGGGACCTAATAAATACAGACATTAGTAAGATGTCAGACCTAGAGTTCAGAATGACGATTTTAAGATACTAGCTGGGCTTGAAAAAAGCATGGAACCCTTTCTGGAGAAATAAATGAACTAAAATCTAAACAAGTCAAAATCAAAAAGGCTATTAATGAGGTGCAATAAAAAATGGAGGCTCTAATTGCTATGATAAATGAGGCAGAAGAATTAGTGATATAGAAGACCAAATGATGGAAAATAGAGAAGCTGAGAAAAAGAAAGATAAACAACTACTGGATTATAAGGGCAGAATTGGAGAGATAAGTGATACCATAAGAGGAAACAATATTAGAATAATTGGGATCCCAGAAGAAGAAGAGACAGAGGGGCAGAAGGTATGTTGGAACAAATTATAGCAGAACTTCCTTAATTTGAGGAAGGAAACAGGCATCAAAATCCAGAGGCACAGAGAACCCCTCTCAAAATCAATAAAAATAGGTCAACACCCTGATATCTAATAGTAAACTTATGAGTCTCAGGGACAAAGAGAAAATCCTGAAAGTAGCCCTGGACAAGAGATCTGTAACCTACAATGGTAAAAACATTAGATTGGCAACAGACCTATCCATAGAGACCTGGCAGGCCAGAAAGGACTGGCATGATATAGTCAGAGCACTAAATGAGAAAAATATGCAGCCAAGAATACTATATCCAGCTAGACTGTCATTGAAAATAGAAGGAGAGATAAAAAGCTTCCAGGACAAACAAAAACTAAAGGAATTTGCAAACACGAAACCAGCCCTACAAGAAATATTGAAAGGGTCCTCTGAGCAAAGAGAGCCTAAAAGCAACATAGACCAGAAAGGAACACAGACAACATACAGTAACAGTCACCTTACAGGCAATACAATGGCACTAAATTCCTATCTTTCAATAGCTACCCTGAATGTAAATGGGCTAAATGCCCCAATCAAAAGACACAGGCTGTCAGATTGGATAAAAAAACAAGGCCCATCGATATGCTGTCTCAGGAGACTCGTTTTAGACCCAAAGACACCTCCAGATTGAAAGTGAGGGGGTGGAAAACAATTTACCATGCTAACGGACACCAAAAGAAAGCTGGGGTGGCAATCCTTATATCAAATTAGATTTTAAACCAAAGACTAATAAGAGATGAGGAAGGACATTATATCCTACTTAAAGGTTCTCTCCAACAAGAAGATCTAACAGTTGTAAATATCTATGCCCCTAACATGGGAACAGCCAATTATGTAAGCCAATTACTAACAAAAGCAAAGAAACACATCGTCAACAACACAGTAATAGTAGGGGACTTTAACACCGCCCTCACTGAGATGGACAGATCATCTAAGCAAAAGATCAACAAGGAAATAAAGACTTTAAATGATACACTGGACCAAATGGACTTCACAGATACATTCAGAACATACCATCCTATGGCAACAGAATACACATTTTTCTCTAGTGCCCATGGAACATTCTCCAGAATAGATCACATACTAGGTCACAAACCAGGTGTAAACTGGTACCAAAAATTTGGGATCATTCCCTGCATATTTTCAGACCACTATGCTTTGAAACTAGAACTCAATCACAAGAGGAAATTTGGAAAGAACTCAAATACATGGAGGCTAAAGAGCATCCTACTAAAGAATGAATGGGTCAACCAGGAAATTAAAGAAGAATTTAAAAAATCCATGGAAACAAATGAAAATGAAAACACAACTGTTCAAAATCTTTGGGATGCAGCAAAGGAGGTCCTAAGAGGAAAGTATATAATAATACAAGCATTTCTCAAGAAACAAGAAAGGTCTCAAATACATAACCTAACCCTACACCTAAAGGAGCTGGAGAAAGAACAGCAAATAAAGCCTAAACCCAGAAGGAGAAGAGAAATAATACAGATCAGAGCAGATATCAATGAAATAGACACCAAAAGAATAGTAGAACAGATCAATGAGACTAGGAGCTGGTTCTTTGAAAGAATTAACAAGATTGATAAACCCCTGGCCAGATTTATCAAAAGAAAAGAGAAATGACCCAAATCAACAAAATCATGAATGAAAGAGGAGAGATCACAACCAACACCAAAGAAATACAAACAATTATAAGAACATATTATGAGTAACTATATGCCAGCAAATTAGATAATCTAGAAGCAATGGAAGCATTCCTAGAGATGTATAAACTACCAAAACCGAACCAGGAAGAAAGAGAAAGCCTGAACAGACCTATAACCACTAATTGAAGCAGTAATCAAAAAT
Organism: Mirounga leonina; assembly: GCF_011800145.1. Lineage (NCBI taxonomy): Eukaryota > Metazoa > Chordata > Mammalia > Carnivora > Phocidae > Mirounga > Mirounga leonina. Next base: position 12,250,225 of record NW_023270454.1, read on the forward strand.
CTCCCAAAAAACAAAAGCCCAGGGCCAGATGGCTTCCAGGGGAATTCTACCAAACATTTAAAGAAGAATTAATATCTATTCTTCTGAAATTGTTCCAAAAAATTGAAATGGAAGGAAAACTTCCAAACTCGTTTTATGAAGCCACCATTACCTTGATCACAAAACCAGATAAAGACCCAATCAAAAAGGATAATTACAGACCAATATCCCTGATGAACATGGATGCAAAAATTCTCACCAAAATACTAGCCAATAGGATCCACCAGTACATTAAAAGGATTATTCACCACGACCAAGTGGGATTTATCCCTGGGCTGCGAGATTGGTTCAACATCCACAAATCAATCAATGTGATACAATACATTAATAAAAGAAAGAACAAGAACCCAATGATACCCTCAATAGATGCAGAAAAAGCATTTGACAAAGTACAACATCCTTTCTTGATCAAAACTCTTCAGAGTATAGGGGTAGAGGGTACATACCTTAATATCATAAAATCCATCTATGAAAAACCCACAGCGATTATAATTCTTAATGGCGAAAAACTGAGAACTTTCCCCCTAAGGTCAGGAACACAGCAGGGATGTCCACTATTACCACTGCTATTCAACACAGTATTAGAAGTCTTACCATCAGCAATCAGACAACAAAAAGAAATCAAAGGCATCCAAATTGGCAAAGAAGGTGTCAAACTCTCACTCTTTGCAGATGATATGATACTTTATGTGGAAAACCCAAAAGGCTCCACCCCAAAACTGCTAGAACTCATACAGGAATTCAGTCAAGTGGCAGGATATAAAATCAATGCACAAAATCAGTGGCATTCCTATACACCAACAACAAGACAGAAGAAAGAGAAATTAAGGAGTCGATCCCATTTACAATCGCACCCAAAACCATAAGATACCTAAGAATAAATCTAACCAAAGAGGAAAATAACCTGTACTCAGAAAACTATAAAATACTCGTGAAAAAAATTGAGGAAGACACAAAGAAATGGAAAAACGTTCCATGCTCATGGATTGGAAGAACAAATATTGTGAATACGTCAATGCTACCTAGAGCAATCTACACATTTAATGCAATCCCTATCAAAATGCCATCAACTGTTTTCAAAAAAATGGAACAAATAATCCTAAAATTTTCATGGAACCAGAAAAGACCCCAAATAGCCAGAGGAATGTTGAAAAAGAAAAGCAAAGCTGGCGGCATCATAATTCCAGATTTCCAGCTCTATTACAAAGCTGTCATCATCAAGACAGCATGGTACTGGCACAAAAACAGACACATAGGTCAGTGGAACAGAATAGAGAGCCCAGAAATGGACCCTCAACTCTATGGTCAACTCATCTTTGAGAAAACAAGAAAGAATGTCCAATGGAAAAAAGACAGTCTCTTCAACAAATGGTGTTGGGAAAATTGGATAGCCACATGCAGAAGAATGAAACTGGGCCATTTCCTTACACCACACACAAAAATAGACTCAAAATGGTTGAAAAACCTAAATGTGAGACAGGAGTCCTTCAAAATCGTAAAGGAGAACACAGGCAGCAACCTCTTCGACCTCAGCCACAGCAACTTCTTCCTAGAAACATCGCCAAAGGCACGGGAAGCAAGGGCAAAAACGAACTATTGGGACTTCATCAAGATAAAAAGCTTTTGCACAGCAAAAGAAACAGTCAACAAAACCAAAAGACAACCGACAGAATGGGAGAAGATATTTGTCAATGACATATCAGATAAAGGACTAGTATCCAAAATCTATAAAGAACTTCTTAAACTCAACACCCAAAGAACAAATGATCCAATCAAGAAATGGGCAGAAGACATGAACAGATATTTTTCCAAAGAAGACATCCAAATGGCCAACAGACACATGAAAAAGTGCTCAACATCACTCGGCATCAGGGAAATCCAAATCAAAACCTCAATGAGCTATCACCTCACACCAGTCAGAATGGCTAATATCAACAAGTCAGGAAGGAACAGATGTTGGCTGGGATGCGGAGAAAGGAGAACCCTCCTACACTGTTGGTTGGAATGCAAGCTGGTGCAGCCACCCTGGAAAACAGTATGGAGGTTCCTCAAAAAGTTGAAAATAGAGCTATCCTATGACCCAGCAATTGCACTACTGGGTATTTACCCCAAAGACACAAATGTAAGGATCTGAAGGGGTATGTGCACCCTGATTTTTATAGCAGCAATGTCCACAATAGCCAAACTGTGGAAAGAGCCAAGATGTCCATTGACAGATGAATGGATAAAGAAGATGTGGTACACACACACACACACACACACACACACACACACACACAGTGGAATATTATGCAGCCATCAAAAGGAATGAAATCTTGCCATTTGCAATGACGTGGATGGAATCGGAGGGTATTATGCTGAGCAAAATAAGTCAGAGAAAGACATGTATCATATGATCTTACTGATATGAAGAATTCTTAATCTCAGGGAACAAACTGAGGGTTGCTGGAGTGGTGGGGGGGAGGGATGGGGTGGCTGGGTGATAGACATTGGGGAAGGTATGTGCTATGGTGAGTGCTGTGCATTATGGAAGACTGTTGAATTACAGACCTGTACCTCTGAAACAAATAATACATTATATGTTTAAAAAAAAAAAAGATAGCAGGAAGGGAAAAATCAAGGGGTGGGGGGAATTGGAGGGGGAGATGAACCATGAGAGACTTTGGACTCTGAGAAACAAACTGAGGGTTCTAGAGTTGAGGGGGTTGGGGAAATGGGTTAGCCTGGTGATGGGTATTAAAGAGGGCACGTACTGAATAGAGCACTGGGTGTTATACACAAACAATGAATCATGGAGCAGTACATCAAAAACTAATGATGTAATGTATGGTGATTAACATAACATAATAAAAAAAAAGAACATATTGTGAGAAAGTATATGCCAACAATTTAGGCAATCTGGAAGAATTGAATGTATTCCTAGAGACATATACACTATCAAAACTGAAACAGGAAGAAATAGAAATCCTGAACAGACTCATAACCAGCAAGGAATGAAGCAGTAATCAAACATTTCCCAACAAACCAGAATCCAGGGCTGGATGGCTTCCCAGCAGAATTCTACCAAACATTTAAAGAAGAACTAATACATATTTTTCTGAAACTGTTTCGAAAAATAGAAATGGAAGGAAAACTTCCGAACTCATTCTATGAAGCCAATATTACCTTGATCCCAAAACCAGACAAAGACCGCACCAAAAAGGAGAATTACCGACCAATATCCCTGGTGAACATTGATGCAAAAATTCTTTTTTTTTTATTCTTATGTTAATTCCCATACATTACATCATTAGTTTTAGATGAAGTGTTCCATGATTCATTGTTTGTGCATAACACCCAGTGTTCCATGCAGAATGTGCCCTTCTCAATACCCACCACCAGGCTAACCCATCCTCCCACCCCCCTCCCCTCTAGAACCCTGTTAGTTTTTCAGAGTCCATCGTCTCTCATGGTTCGTCTACCCCTCCGATTTCCCCCGCTTCATTCTTCCCCTCCTGCTACCTTCTTCTTCTTCTTTTTTCCTTCTTAACATATATTGATGCAAAAATTCTTACCAAGACACTTGCCAATAGGATCTAACAGTACATTAAAAGGATTATTCACAACGACCAAGTGGGTTTTATTCCTGGGATGCAAGGGTGGTTCAACATTCACAAATAGAACAATGTGATACACTACAGTAATAAAAGAAAGGATAAGAACCATATGATCCTCTCAATTGATGCAGAAAAAGCATTTGACAAAATACAACATCTGTTCCTGATTAAAACTCTTCAGAGTATGGGGATAGAGGGAACATACCTCAATATCATAAAAAACATCTATGAAAATCCCACAGCAAATATCATTATCAATGAGGAAAAGCTGAGAGCTTTTTCCTTAAGGTCAGGAACACAACAGGGATGCCCACTCTCACCAGTATTGTTCAGCATGGTGCTAGAAGTCCTAGCCTCAGCAATCAGACAACAAAAAGGATTAAAAGGCATCCAAATTGGCAAAGAAGTCAAACTCTGACTCTTTGCAGTTGACATGATACTTTATCTGGAAAACCCAAAAGACTCCACCCCCAAATTACTAGAACTCATACAGCAATTCAGCAATGTGGCAGGATATGAGATCAATGCACAGAAATCAGTTGCATTTCTATACAGTAACAATGAGACAGAAGAAAGAGAAATTAAGGAGTCAATCCCATTTACAAGTGCACCCAAAACCATAAGATACCTAGGAATAAACTTAACCAAAGAGGCAAAGAATCTGTACTCTGAAAACTATAGAATACTCATGAAAGAAATTGAGGAAGACATAAAGAAATGGAAAACATTCCATGCTCATGGATTGGAAGAATAAATATTGTTAAAATAGCTATACTATGTAGAACAATCTACACATTCAATGCAATCCCTATCAAAATACCATCAACTTTTTTCACAGAGCTGGAACAAATAATCCTAAAACTTGTATGAAACCAGAAAAGACCCTGAGTAGCCAAAGGAATGTTGAAAAAGAAAACAAAAGCTGGTGGCCTCACAATTCTGGGTTTCAAGCTCTATTACAAAGCTGTAATCATAAAGACAGTGTCGTACTAGCACAAAAAAGGACACATAGATCAATGGAACTGAATAGGGAACCCAGAAATGGACCTTCAACTTTATGGTCAACTAATGTTCAACAAAGGAGGAAAGAATATCCAGTGGAAAAAAAAGTCTCTTCAACAAATGGTGTTGGGAAAATTAGACAGTCACATGCAGAAGAATGAAACTGGACCATTTTCTTAGATCATACACTAAGATAAACTTAAAATGGATTAGAGACCTCAATGGAGACAGTAATCCATCAAAATTCTAGAGGAAAACACAGGCAGCAACCTCTGTGACTTTGGCCACAGCAACTTCTTGCTAGACACGTCTCCAAGGGCACGAGACACAATGGCAAAAATGAACTATTGGGACTTCATCAAGATAAAAAGCTTTTGCACAGCAAAGGAAACAGTCGACAAAACCAAAAGACAACTGACAGAATGGGAGAAGATATTTGCAAATGTCTTATCAGATAAAGGCTAGTATCCAAAATCTATAAAAAACTTATCAAACTCAAAACCCAAAAAACAAATAAACCAGTCAAGAAATGGACAGAAGTCATGAACAGACACTTCTCCAAAGAAGACATATAAATGGCCAAAAGACACATAAAATAATGCTCAACGTCACTTGGCATCAGAGAAATACAAATCAAAACCACAATGAGACACCTTACACCAGTCGGAATGGCTAAAATTAACAAGTCAAGAAACAACAGATGTTGGTGAGGATGCAGAGGAAGGGGAACCCTCTTACGCTGTTGGTGGGAATGCAAGCTGGTGCAGCCACTCTAGAAAACAGTATGGAGGTTTCTCAAAAAATTGAATATAGAGCTATCTTATGACCCAGCAATTTTACTATTGGGTATTTACCCCAAAGATACAAATGCAGTGATCTGAAGGGGCACATGTCCCAAATGTTTACAGCAACAATATCCACTCTAGCCAAACTATGGAAAAAGCCCAAATGTCCATCAATGGATAAAGAAGATGTAGTATTTTTATCTTGGAATATATGTGGACTACTACTCAGCCTTCTAAAAAACCAAAAGCTTGCCATTTGCAATGACATGGATGGAACTGGAGGGTATTATGAGAAACAATTATTATATGGTCTCACTCATATATGGAATTTAAGAAACAAAACAGAGGATCATAGGGGAAGGGAGGGAAAAATAAGACAAAATCAGAGAGGGAGACAAACCGTAAGAGATTCTTAATCATAGGAAACAAACTGAGGGTTTCTGGAGGGGAAGAGGTGAGGGTATGGGGTATCTGGGTGCTGGACATTAAGAAGGGTTATGGTATAATGAGCACTGATTATTATATAAGACTGATGAATCACTAAACTCTACCTCTGAAACTGATAATACACTATATGTTAATTAATTGAATTTAATTTTTTTAAAAAAGGGAATTACCACTTCTGGAGACCATGGCATTGGGAGCACCCAACTGAAGACCACCCAGAAAGGGCCAGAAACACTTCCTGCCAGAGCAGGAGAGTGATCTTCACATGTACCAGGGCCTCACTCACAACCAATATGGAGCAAACATATGGATCCACTGATGAAAACAAAAGAGGACAGGTCAAGAAACATTACTGTTCTGTCTCCTCCCTCTGAGCTGGCTGTATGCAGTGCTGACTTTTAAGGATGTATCTTTTGGGAGATTGAACCATCAGAAAAGCAACACTGTAAAAATTAAAATAAGTATGGGAATGAGGGTAGTTGTGAGCTTACTGAGGTGGAGAAGGAGGAGAAGGGTCTAGGATAAAAGTGATGAGTGTTTGGCTCAAGACATGACTCAATATATTGTCTTGTATATGTCCTTAATACTGGTGAAGCTGAATGAGATTCAGAAAGGTAAAAGAGAATGGTGATTAACTATGGGTTGATAATTATTAAACCTGGATATTGGACACCTATGGATTCATTATACTGCTCTCCAAATAAATAAATATCTGTGAACATTTCCACAACCAATATTTAAAACAAAAAGGTCTTGGGGAAAAAATGAACATAAATCTTGGTTTTCTGGGGGTATTTCAATTTATATATGTTGACTTGACATAATATTAATAATTTTTCCTTTGAATTTCAAATGGTAAATTATTTGGTCACACTCCTCAAGAGATGTATATAAAAGAAACAGTCATAAATTATATTATTTTATATATAATATATATAATATTATATATATTTTATATTATATATTATTTTTATATATTTATATTATATATTATATAAAATACATTATATATATTATATATATATATTAACTCTTTCATGGTAGTTCACATATACTACCCTATAGCACAATTATTTATTTACTGTTTTTTTGCCCATGTTCTTCTCTTCTAATCCTGTCAAACTGCAAAGTGTTAATTGCAAGGTGTCCATTAATAGTATCCACTGTAGGGGCGCCTGGGTGGCTCAGTCGTTAAGCGTCTGCCTTCGGCTTAGGTCGTGATCTCGGGGTCCTGGGATCCAGCCCCACATCGGGCTCCCTGCTCAGCGGGAAGCCTGCTTCTCCCTCTCCCACTCCCCCTGCTTGTGTTCCCTCTCTCACTGCCTCTCTCTGTCAAATAAATAAATAAAATCTTAAAAAAAAAAAAATAGTATCCACTGTAATGCTTGGTTAGTTCAATTAATTATAATGGTAGAATGTGAATGGGAAATATTTTGAGGTGATAGATGTATGTTACCAAACTGTGTTTATGATTGATTTTATTCTTAAGAAAAATAACGTTTCAAATCCTGCATCCATGTAAAATGTAAAATAAATTAAATGAATTAGGAAATAGTTGGGAGATTGAGGGACAAAAGGAAGTGGCTTTAGTACTTAAGATGAAATTAACGAATCTGAAAAGGAGAGAGGAAAACTTTGGGGAAGGTGGGATTGTTTTTGTGGGGCAAAAGCATTAAACTCTCTAGCAGTTTTAGAGAGATCAACCTTCAAATATATTTATCTTATATTTGTAAAAATGAAGTATCTGGTACTAGCACATTAGCTGGAATACTCCCTTGTTAAATTCTTTCTTTGTTAAAGAATTAATAAAACCACATAATAGTGCAGACACTACTACACACTAGGGAAAAATAAATGATATAGGCCTAAATAAGTTAATGGCTAGCACGCAAATTTGGACAGAGTAGTTGGGATATGAATAGACTTGAAAGGCTTATAAAATTGCATTCCATATTTTACATATAATGTGCCTGTTTTATTTTTGTAGCGAGAGGATCCATAGTCTTTATTAGGTTATAAAGATATGAGATTATTTAAGATAATGACAGTAAGAACCTCTGGTCCAGTTAAAAAAAGAAACAGAGGAAAGAGAAGTCTGTTATGAGAGATCTAAAACACACTGATCAAATATCACTTCTCACAGAAGGCAATATTAAAAATGAAAAATGCCTGATTCAGCACCTACCACCTCCCGAATGCTTTATTAATATCTGCTTACTTTTTCTACCTTGATTCAGTATGCCTTGACCTCTTCTCTCTCTGGAATAATTTTCTTGTCACTTTCTTTCATGAGAAGCAACACAAACTGCCTCTCTATTTACACTTCTTCATGGAGAACTCTTTGTTTTTAATTCTACTTAATTCTACTAAAACTTATATCTCAAAAATTTTGAAGCCCTACAGAGGGGAAGATTCCCATTGTCAGACTAGATACTTGGTCATAGTTTTCTTTGATTACCAAAGCCACTTCCAAAACACTAAACTTGGTAGCCATCTCATTAAATCACTATTTGCTTTTTTTTTTTACTCTTATACCTCTAAGAATTTCATCTCTGATTAATAAGTTTCTTTTCCACAATATTATCCATATTCTGACTATGTTTAGCAAGCAAGTGGACAACCTACATAACATTCAGGTTTGTTACCTTTACAACTCACCTTCAGCCTGGCCATGACCTGTATTGCATTATCACTCTCAACCATCCTGACTCTTCCATCTTAAATAGACCACAATTTTTATTTTTAATCTAAAATTATTCCTCAAATTCATAGAGGACTCAAATAACTGTTCTTTCTATTTTTTCCACTTTTTTTCAATAACACATTGTTTTCCCATCCATCCTCATGTAGTCTTGTTCTGAATTCCATTAATCCAACCATGATTTGTCTTGCTCCTCAATCTAAAATGAACTGATTCCTTCACTACTACAACAAACTGCTATCACTAATGTGGAAAATGTCATACTCTGTTTAGGAGGATGCTTAAAAGAAAGAAACACAGAATCGAAATGAAATACCCTGACATCCCAGTCAAAAGGTTGATATTATAGATGTTTATTTCAAACATTCTTATACATTAGTATTTTGTCCTTTGTTGTCCACAAGTTTCTTAACTTTCTGAATTTCTTCATTAGTGCACAGAGCACTATGCTGAAATTCTACATTATTCTTGTTTTCACAAGTTGTTAGCGCTGGCTTTCAACCATGGTTGTGTAAAAGTTTAAACCAAGAATTCCTCATTACCCTTATTTAATACAGGATTCAATATTTGTATTAAACTTTGCTATCAGGTTGCAGATAAGAAGAAAGGACTTGTTTCAATATAAACATTATCTTCATGATTCAAGTGAAAAGAACACCTAGTTTACGTAAGTACTGTCCAGGTACTAAAGGGTAGACATGACACAAAATTCCAAGATCACATAAAAAATAACTCAAGATCACAAGATGAAGCCTCTGAGAATAAGCATCTCTAAATTGTAAGTAAAATCCTAATTCGCTCTTTATGTTTTTATGATATACATTTGTTCCATACTTGCTACAGAGTCCTGAATATCATTGTGATGGAGAAGGATTACTAATGAATAATATTGCACTGTTGTAAAGAAACTTAACCTATATAAAACTTTGTCAGAATTTATTCCTTACACCTCAATTTGGGATCAGATAATAAGAGGAGAATAGATGTCAAAGAAATTTTAAGCCAGAATCTTTGTCCTCATTAATTATTGTATTTGATGACTCCAGAAACCAAGCTTTCTGATAGTATAACATTTTCATTAATAAGTGTAATAAGGCCACTAATAGTATAGTGACTTCAAATGACACTGCCAGACTTTCTGTGCAACTTGTATAAATGCCTTTTCTTTCCCAGTTTCTTCAAATTCATCAATATCTGTACCCTAATTACCACCTCCCTCTTACTCTCATTCATAGCCTAAATCACTGTTTTCTAAACTGTAACAACTCCCTAAACACATTTTTGTGGATCTCAACAAAATAAAATACAACTGAATAGGATATATTAAAGGGCATGAATCCTAAACAAGATGTGAACACTTGGCAAGAAAGAATCCTATTGTATATGTGTATGTGCATGTGAGTGTGTGTTTGTGCATATATTCATGCATGCACAAATAGTGGGTGCTCCTCTCCTTTACAGCTAAACTTCTTAAATGACTTACGAACAGAAAAATTAGTGAGGTTTTCATGATCCTTTCTAACTATAGCTCTTACGCTTACAGTTTGTATCACCGATGTTATGTAAAAGATTTTTATTGGAGATCTCACATGGCAAAGGGAAATATAAATATCTTACCCTGTATCTCTCATTTGATTAAGATCATGATTTAGCTGCCTAGCAACAAGACTTTCTCAGTTTCATACACCATGGCAACTGGCTAAAGTCCTTCCCAACAGTGGCTTCACCACCCTCATCCAAGCTTTACTTCGAATTTCTTTTCAATATGAATAAATCCAACTAGCTTTCTTACCCTCATCTTACATGCTTATTTAAGCACTTCAGTTCAGTATTTTCACTCATACTGTTCTCCTGTTCTCAAATTGTTTCCTTAACAATGAATCCTATTATAGAATACTTGAAGGTCTAGAAAGAAAGTTCGCCCCCAGTTTTAAACGTTCTCTAAAGAAAACAGACATCAATAATCATCTCTACATCTCTTTTTAATATCAAACAATATCTCAGAGACTTTAATTATCTGCACACAAATATGCTTCACCTTTAAGGGAGAACTGTTGAATTGTCAGCAAGAAAAAACAAAAATAAAATTCAGATGAAAAGAGAGGTGAACAAAAAAAAGTAGTATGGGAATAAATTTAATCAGTAAATGGACTAGCTAGCAGTTAAAAATGCTAATCTGGGAAATCTATATTTAGCAGTTTGGTTGAGATAAATCACAGAAACAAATTTAGCTATTATCTTTGAGAGTTCAGCTTTAGGACAAGGGGGAGATTTCTCTGGAATTGTTTGCCAGTATGATCTGACAGTGTCTTTCCTTTACACTTCCATTTAAATAAGTATAGACCTGTTCCTTTTCCCTACTTGGACTTTCTCATTTTTCCATAGCTTTGGTCACAACCCATTCATAAAGGACAAAATTGGACCATGAAGGTTTAAATCTCTTTGGCTTAATTTAATGGCTCTATAGGAACATTCAATTACCTAGATATTAGATGGTAGGAGGGATACAGGCGTGAGAATATCACTATGCATTATGTGAAAAATTTGGCTCTATCCAATTTTCTATACACTGTAGACTTAATCAGATGGGTAAGACTAGGGGTTAATTTGACTAACTTTATTTAATTACATGGTTTTCTTTTCATAACTGATTGTTTATTTCATCTTGTTTGCAAGCCTTTAACCAAGTATAAAAGATGTATTTGTTATTTTTTGTTTTGGTGACCAGTAAATAGTTGAGAAACATTCATTTATTTAAGATTTTTTTTAAAGATTTTATTTATTTATTTTAGAGAGAGAGTGTGTGTGAGTGGGGGAAGGGACAGAAGGGGAGAGAGAAGAGAATCTCAAGCAGACTCAGTGCTGAGCACAGAGCCAACATGGGGCTCAAACTCACGACCCTGAGATCATGACCTTAGCCAAAACCAAGAGTTGGATGCTCAACCAACTGAGCCACCCAGGTACCCCAAGACTATTTTAGCCATTGATTTTATATGTGTCTGTTGAGTCTTTATAGTTTAAGTTGTTTCATTTTGGTGGGGACAGTCACAGAAATCATGTATCACATATTTTTATTCAGGAACTTTGGGCCAGAGTAAAACCTTAATACACAGAGATAAAATCTAGTGCCTTGGATCCTGATAAGTAACTATGTTTGGCTCTTAATAAATGTGAGTAACTGAAGGAGTTACATAAGTACTTAAAACAACCACCTGTCCATATGCAGAACACATTTTTATATGATAAACACAAGAAGACCTTTTGACTAGTTAAGGAGTATATTGGAGGAATTTTATACTGAGGAGGAGATAAAAATGTTTGCTTATGGTTACAGTAAGAATAATTACCTATATTTAATACGTCTGATAATGGAGGAAAAAATCAATCCGGGGTAAGTTGAACAAATCATGCAATGATTTTATATGGTTTCCTAAAAAAATAATTGGGCTCTAATTTCTATAATTAGTTTCTTCTCCCTTTATTTTCTGATGTCTCTGGGTTTCTTTGAGGATCTGGGAAATATTAGTCATCAGATAATTTTAGGGATATCTGTCTATCATCTATCTATCATCTATCTATCTATCTATCTATCTATCATCTATCTATCTATCTATCATCTATCTATCTATCTATCATCTATCATCTCTCTATTATCTCTCTATTATCTATCTATCATCTATCTATCTATCTATCTATCTATCTATCTATCTATCTATCTATCTATCTATCATCTATCTATCTATCTATCTATCATCTATCTATCTATCTATCTATCAATCATCATCTATCTAATCTCCACAACGTCTTCTTTATCCATCCATCCATTGATGGACACTTAGGTTGTTTACATATTTAACTTATTATAGGTAATGCTGCAATGAATATGGGAATGCAGATCTCTCTTTAACATAGTGTTTTTGTTTCCTTTAGATAAATATAAGTGTGCCTCAGGGATATTCTGGGTTCAGCTTCAAACCATCACAATAAAGCAAAAGCACAATAAATCAAATCAAATGAATTTTTTGGTTTCCTAGTACATATGTTTACAATATCCTATAACCTATTTAAAGTGTGCAGTAGCATCATGTCTAAAAAAAACAATGTATATACCTTAGTTTGAAAATTACTATATTGCTAAAAAAACACTAAGCCTCATATGAGCTTTCAGTTAGCTGTAATCTTTTTGTTGGTGGAGGGTTTTGCCTCAGTGCTCATGGCTACTGACTGATTAGGGTGGTGGTTGCTGAAGGCTGGGCTGGGGTGGCAGTTTCTTAAAATAAGACAGAAATGAAGCTTACCACGTCAATTGACTCTTCATTTCACAAACCATTTCTCTGTAACATGCAATGCTGCTTGATAGCCCTTTACCCACAATGGCGCTTCTTTCAAAATTGGACTCAATCCTCTCAAATCCTGACACTGCCTTGGCAACCATGTTTATGTAATATTCTAAGTCCTTGGTTGTTATTTTAATAATCCTCACAGTGTCTTCACCAGAAGTAGATTCCATCTTAACAAACTACTTTCTTCACTCATCCATAAGAAGCCACTCCTCATCTCTTAATATTTTATCATGAGATTACAGCAATTTGAATATTATAATAATGAAAAAGTTTGAAATATTGTGAAAGTTACCACAGAGACATGAAGTGAACATATTATGTTGGAAAAATGGTGCCCATGTTCTTGCTTGACTCAGGGTTATCACAAACTTTCAATTTGTAAAACATGCAATATCTACAAAGTGCAATAAAGCAATGTGCACTAAAAAAAGTCATGCCTATATCCGGAAGTGGAATTGCTAGATGAAATGGTAGTTCTATATTAATTTTTTTGAAGAACTTTTATGCTGTTTTCTATGGTGGCTGCATCAATTTACATTCCCACCAACAGTCACAAGCGTTCCCTTTCATACACATTCTTGCCAACACTTATTATTTCTTGTCTTTCTGATAATAGCCATTCTAACAGATGTAAGTTGATGCTCATTGTGGCTTTGATTTGCATTTCTCTGTTGATTAGTGATATTGAGCACCTTTTCATGTACCTGTTGTCCATCTGTATGTTTTATTTGGAAAAATGTCTACTCAGACACTGCTTAATTTTTAAATATGATTGTTGTTTTTTGTATTTGTTTGAGTTCTTTATGTATTTTGGATATTTACTCCTTATCAAATACATGATTTGCAAATATATTTTCTCATTTGGTAGGTTGCTTTTTTATTTCATTGGTTTCCTTTGCTGTAGAGAAGCTTTTTAGTTAATTTAATCCCATTTATTTAATTTGCTTTTGTTGCCTTTGCTTTCGTTGTCAAATAAAAAAAAAAAATCACTGCCAAGATCAATGTCAAGGAGGCTACCCTTATGTTTTCTTCTAAAAATTTTGTGGTTACAGGTCTTACATTCTAGTCTTTAATCCATTTTGAATTTATTTTTGTATATGGCATAAAATAATTATCCAGTTTTATTCTTTTGCATGTGACTGTCCCAGTTTTGCCAACATCATTCATTGAACAGATTATCCTTTCTCCATTGTATATTCTTGGCTTTTTGTCATAGATTAATTGACCATTTATCTATGGATTTACTTCTGTGCTATTTTGTTCCATTGATCTATATATGTTTTTATGACTATATCATACTTTCTTTATTACTATAGTTTTGTAATATAATTTGAAATCAGGAACTGTGATGCCTCCAACTTTGTTGTTCTTTCTCAAGATTGCTTTGAACATTTGGAGTCTTTTGTGGTTCTATACAACTTTTAGGAACGTTTGTTTCTGTGAAAAATGTCATTCGAATTTTGATAGAGATGGCATTGACTCTGTAGATTGCTTTGGGTAGTATGTTCATTTTAACAATATTAATTCTTCCAATCCATGAGTACAAAATATCTTTTGATTTATTTGTGTCTTCTTCAATTTCTTTCATTGATATCTCATAGTTTTCCATATACAGGTCTTTCACCTTTTTGGTTAAATTTACTTCTAGGTAAAGCTATTTTATATGGGCTTATTTAAAAATTTTTTTTCAGATAGTTATTATTGCATTGAAGAAAAACTATTTTTGCATGTTGACTTTGTGTCCTGTAATTTTACTGAGTTTATTAGTTCTAACAGTTCTTTTATAAAGTTCTTAACATTTTCTACAGATAATATTATGACATATGTGAATAGAGACAATTTTACTTGTTCTTTTTTACTATTTGAATGCCTTTTATTTCTTTTTCTTGCTAAATTGCTCTGACTAGTATTTCTGGTAGTATGTTGAATAGAAATGAGAGTGGGCATCTATTAAAATATATTTTTCTCAGTTACTGCTAATGTGAATTATAGAGATTTTTTTAATCAAAAATACCTAAAACTTAGACAATTTGATCATGATGATACATTCTTGTTTACAAAAAACCACTGAAATTTATTTGCTATATAAACATTTTAAGAATACTAGATCTAGGCACCTGGGTGTCTCAGTCAGTTAAGTGTCTGCCTTCAGTTCAGGTCATGATCCCAGGGTCCTGGAATTGAGCCCTGCATTGGGCTCCCTGCTCAGTGGGGAATCTGCTTCTCCCTCTCCCTCTGCCCTTGCCCCCCAACTTGAACTCGCTTTCTCCTGCTCTCTCTCAAATAAATAAAATATTAAAAAATATGTTAGATCAACTCTCATAAAAGAAATTGCTTTGCAAATTTTGCCCAGTCACACCTGAGAATTAAGATACCCCAAGACTCATAGAGCTTTGAGCCATTCATTATTTCCCCTAAAGTTCTTGCAAAATTAATGGCGTATATTTCTTATGTTTTTGTAATATTTGACTGAAAAAGTTATCTGAGACTGGCAGCTTCTTTGAAAACTAATTCAGTCTCTTTAATATTTCTTTTTTTTTTTTAAGATTTTATTTATTTATTTGACAGAGAGAGAGACAGCGAGAGCAGGAACACAAGCAGGGGGAGTGGGAGAGGGAAAAGCAGGCTTCCCGCTGAGCAGAGAGCCTGATGTGGGACTTGATCCCAGGACCCTGGGATCATGACCTGAGCCGAAGGCAGACGCTTAATGACTGAGCCACCCAGGCGCCCTCTTTAATATTTATTTCTAATGTAGGCTTGGTAATTTAGATTGTTCAGTAAACTTGTTATTTATCCAAATCAAGTTTATTGGCAAAATACTTCCTAAATTTTCATTATATATGCTCTTTTGTGATGTCCCCTTTTCATTTCTGTTTATGGTAACCTGTATTTTCTCTCTTTATTTTCTTCATGAGTCAAATGAAGGTTTTATAATATTTTAATTATATGAATCAAATGTTATCTTTGCTGATTTTCTCCATTGTGCATCTGTTTTAATTTCATTGATTTTTTTTCTCCTAGTTTTATTATGACTATAATTACCTTAGATCTAAAGTGATGCTATTTTCCTAGTTTTTTGACATGGAAAGTTAAATTAATGCATCTTCAATCTTTTCCTTTTTTTTTTTTAACATAGTTATATAAGACTACATTTTCCTTAAAACACTGCTTTAGTTGAATACTATGTAACTTAATATACTGTCGTTATTTGCATTTCAGTTCAAAAATTTAATTTTTATTATTTCTCCTTGTCATATAGATTATTAAAAATATATTCTTTTATTTCCAGCTGTGATATATTATGATTTGTAATAAATATTTGACCTTCATCTTTATTTTTGGCAGAGCTCCTAAACCCTTAAAATTTCCTAAGTGAGGAGAACAATACAGTTGTCTTTTGGCTGTGTTAATGAGGCTACATTTGGAAATCACATAAGGATGGTGGCTGGCTGTCAGGGTAGCCATCAATGTGATTAGAGAGTTAAAACTTTCAGTCTCACTTGTCCCCACCACCACTTCTGTGGAGGAAAGAGGAGCTGGAGATTGAGTTCAATTACCAATGGCCAATGATTAAATTAATCATGCCTAGATAATAAAGCCTCCATAAAACTCCAAAAGAACGGGTTTGGAGAGCTTCTGGGTTGGTGAATACATGGTGGGGCACGGAGAGTGTTGTGCCTGAGGAGAACATTAAAGCCCCTTTCCCCTTCCCACTTACCTTGCCCTATGCATCTCTTCTATCTAGCTGTTCTTGCATTATATACTTTTACAATAAAACCATAATCTAGTAAGTACAATTTTTCTCTGTAAGCTACTCTAGCAAATTAATCAAGCCCGAGGAGGGGCTCATTGGAACCTCCAAACTATAGCTGGTCTGTCAGAAGTACAGATGACAAATTGGGGAACAAGCAGTCTTTTTTTTTTTTTTTTTAAAGATTTTATTTATTTATTTGAGACAGAGAATGAGAGAGAGAGAGAGCACATGAGAGGGGGGAGGGTCAGAGGGAGAAGCAGGCTCCCTGCTGACCAGGGAGCCCGATGCGGGACTCGATCCCGGGACTCCAGGATCACGACCTGAGCCGAAGGCAGTCGCTCAACCAACTGAGCCACCCAGGCGCCCAGGAACAAGCAGTCTTATAAGCTTCAGCCCTTAACCTGTGTGAAATGGTGGTATCTCCCAGTAGACAGGGTTAGAATTGAGTTGAGCTGTGGAATAGCTAGCTGGTATGAGAGAATTAGTTGGTGGTGTTTGGTACCGCCGCTGTACATTAGAATTGGGTACAAAATCTTAGTTGGTAATCAGATGTATACCAGTGTCAGGATTGTACCAGGCAATTGGAGTTTTTCTAGTTATCTTTAATGAGATTGACTTCTAGGTTAAATATATAAGGTTTAGAGAAACTGCTCTTCGTGATTAAAACAATATGAAATTTGCTGGGGCTTTCTTTCTGGCTGCAAAGTGGCCTTTGGTAATAGTCTATATGCAGATGAATCAAAGTTAATTTAGCCACTTTTGAGTTTAGTATTCCCTTTCTTTATATATATAATAGATCTAGTTTGTTACTTATGTACTGAAAATCTTATCCTGCAGATTTATTGTCTATATTTACTCTCACTATTAGGAGAATTGGGTTAAATTCTCCCTCTTGGTGATTGTGGATTTTTCTATCTCCATAATTTTCCTTATATATTTGAAGTTATATTAGTGGATGCTTACACATTGAAGATGTCCTATCTCCCAATGATTTGACTTTTATCATTACAAAATATTCCCCCTTATTTCTAGCAATGCTTTGTGCCTCAAAGTGTTCATTATCAGACGATAAGAGAATTAGCACTAAATTAACTTGGTTAATATTGCATAAATTTATTTTTCAAGTTTTAACACCCTCTAGGTCTTTATTTTGAAATTGTTTTTAGTAAACAGCATTCTATTAGATTTTATACTACTAGATTTTTACATTCTGAAATATGTCAATCTTTTACTTAATGTAATTCATTTTACAGAGGCCTTATATCTACCACAGTTGTTTTTTTACCATTTTCACATATCTGAATTATGTTTGTTTCCCTCATTTGCTTATATCTACAGTAATCAAATACCATTTATTGTGCCTTTTTTCTTCAATTTCTTATATTTACATAATCTTATCATTTTCATAGTTACCTTAAAGATTGTGTCATGCATTTTCAATGTCATGTATTACAATCTGTATCATTAATTTACATCTTCCCAGTGCTGCTAGATGCTTAGACCTGTTAATTTAATTTGCATGCCCTCCAGCTTTTGTGATAAATATGTTTGCATTTTGTTTTGTACATATTTATAATCCATAAGATACTGTTAGTATTGTTTTGTATATTAATTTGAATTATTTTATCCACATATTTAGTGTTTCTTGTGTATTTTATACTCACCTGCACATTCATGCTTCTTCCTGGTATCATGTTTTTGCTGACTGAAAAGAAACACATTTCTTTGAGTGCTAACTGCTGGCAATGATTTTTTTACCAAAAGAAAGTTTTGTTCTCCTTTATTCTTTTTTTTGTTTTAAGATTTTATTTATTTGACAGAGAGAGAGAGCACAAGTAGGCAGAGAGGCAGGCAGGGGGAGAAGGAGAAGCAGGCTCCCCGCTGAGCAGAGAGCCCGATGCAGGACTCGATTCCAGGACCCCGGGGTGATGACCTGAGCCAAAGGCAGACGCTTAACGACTGAGGCACCCAGGTGCCCAGTTGTTCTCCTTTATTCTTGAAGGTTGTTTTTACAAACTAAAGAATTCTAATTTGGCAATTATATTTACAGAGTAAATATCTTATTCCATTATCTTCTGCATTCAAACTTTTTGTTGAGGTCAGCCAACTATTTAATTGTCATTCCTTTTAAGCTATGATATTATATATCTGGCTGCTCTAAATATTTCTCAGTGTCTGGTTTTCAAGTTTTTCTATGATATTCTTAGGTGTGTGTTTGTGTGTTTACACTGCTTGAAATTCATTGGGTTTTTTGAAGTAGAGAGGCGGTGTGTTTCCATGCTTCTGGGAAATTCTCTGACTTACTTTTTTTTATTATTTCTATTCAATGTATCTTTCTCCTCCTCAACTGAGACTCTATTTTAATGATTTTAGGTTTATTGATATGTTTCACATATCACTTATCTTAATCTTTAATATCTTTGCCATATGTGTAATTGATATTTTTCATTGTTCTTCTAGTTAATAATACAGTTAATTGAACAATGCAATCTATAACTCAAAGTGTTCACTAATTTCTTAAATTTAGATATTTTATTTTTTCAGCTCTAGAATATATATTTGATAACCTTGAATAGATTCTAATTTTCTGGTGAAATGAGTCTATCCTCTTTCACATAGTTCATTTGTTTTTCTTTCAGTTTCTCTAAAATAGTAATCATGGTGGGTTTTTGTTCATTATCATCTTTTCCACTCTCTGGCTCATCTTTTAGTTAGATGACTTCTAGCTTCTCTTTTACTGTTGTTGTTGTTTTCTCTTTATTATTGGCCATAATTTCTTCCTCTTCATATGTGTGATAATTTTTTATTGTCTGCTACATGTTATATAGAGAACCATAGGCGTTCAGGATAGAATTACCTTTGACTTCAGAAGTTTTTATCTTTCTTATATTTGGAAGATAAGCTGAGTGACTGATAATTGCAATACAATAGCAATTGAGTTTGGTCAGAAAATAATGTAGTTTTAGCAAGACACAGATAGATATCTTACTGTACCTTCTATTGAGAGCCCCTATGCCTCTATTTTCTCAGCTATAAAAGCAATTGGTGACTAGGTTCTGATACTCAAATCTTCAAAACTCAATTCTCTACCTTATATCCCAATCTCCTTCAAAATCAGGTTAATATTTTATTTTTTTAATTTTTAATTTTTTTATCTTATTATGTTATGTTAATCACCATACATTTACATCATTAGTTTTTGATGTAGTGTTCCGTATTTTAAAGGGAAGGCAGTACATGTCCTTTAGGAAAATCCCCTTCCACTAGGTCTTTGTCTCCTGAGTACAACAGATTATAGATATTTCTTCCTTTAAAAGCTTCAACCTGACTCCCCAGCCTCCCACAGAGGACATAAAATCAGCAAATGTGATGTAGAGAAAACTGATTTTGAATCTGATGTCTGGTAAGTGTCTAATCTATCAACCTGTTCTCTTTTACCACTAGAGTTTTCAGGTTTCTCTTTCTTCAACAGAGGCCTTCTAACTGGGAGGGCCAAGTTGATCTTTACTTTGTATTCGGAATCATCACATTACAGGGAATAGTCACTTTGTTTCAGGGGAAAAAGTATTAACATTTTTAATTGTTTTCCTTTCTTTGTAGTTTTTAAGTCTTTTAATCTTCATTTCCTTCACAGTTCTTTGATACTTTAAAAATATAATTTAAAAATGTATTTGATATTATACAATTGTTTTTATAGTTGTTTTCTGAGGGAAAAAAAAAGAACAGTTATCTCCCAAGACCTACCTAGAATTGAAAGCATTTTTTAATCTCATTTTATAACCAAAGAAACCCCAAAATTTGAGAGACAACTGTTATTATCATCCTATCCTTTCTTTTTTTGGTTGGAAAATTGCAATAAATTTAAGTAATTTACTTAAGATGGTAATGGTCAGTGGTAAAGAAAATCTCAAACAAAAACTTCTGACACCTCCTCACTTCCACTTCCCTCATTATACCAAGGTTAGTACTGTCACAGTCAGGATTCAGACAGAAAAAGTAAAACCACATCAGTGACTTTAGAGGGATAGAATTAAGTGTAAGAATTGGGTAAACACATACAGAAGAACAGAACAAGTTAAGGGAGACATTGTGATGCTAACAGGTGAGTAGCCATGAAATACTAACTGTAATTTCATTCAAAGAGTTAAGGAGCAAAGGGAAAAGCTTGGGGGTTACTTAAATCTAAAGACTGAAGGGCTGACTGCATGGATCCGAGATTCAGAACTCTGACAGTAGGTTCTGCTAAGCTGGTGAAGATTTGGGATGTTAGTAGAAAGCTCAAAGATCTGAGACTCAGAATTCTGAGGATGACACACCAGACAGCTATGCTGGTATCTCTCAGGCTGACAGTGAAGTTGGTTTGGAGTAAATAAAAAAAAATATATATATATATATATATATATGTGTGTGTGTGTGTGTGTGTGTGTGTATAGATGCACATATATATAAGATATATACAAATAAGTATTGTATACATATATAAACTAAGTATAGCTGCCAGTGTAAAACATGTTATTGAGGTGATATTGACATATGGAAAGCAAATAGAACTCCCAGATTTCCAAACTCTCACTCATTCTCCCTGTTGCAGATCCCTATAGGAAGAGGGCTGGTAGAGCAGAAATGTGGTCCATGCAATGAATGTACAAAATGGGAAGGGGATTTGAAACTGAGAAGCAATAACTTAAAAACTGGTACACAACCCATGTGCCATGTTTTTTCCCAGAAAATATAAAGAAACAAATTTTAGGAAAAATGAGTCTTCTAATTGCTTAAAATAATGAAGAGTAAGTAGAAATATTCCAGGGATTACCTTTTTTTAATGAATACTTATTTGGGTACACTTTTTATGCTTGATGACCTTTGTTTCCCACTTTGACCCTGGCGAACCGATATGCTAGATTGACTCCGAAAACTTTGCTGTGTTTTTGGAGTCTCACTCGGAGATTTTGGAGCCTTTTGTGGTGGCCTTGCTGTCTGACTCGGAGCCTTTTGTGGTGGCCTTGCAATCTGACTCGGAGCCTTTTGTGGTGGCTTTGTAGGTTCTGTTGGAACCTTTTGTGGTGGTTTTGTAGGTTGAGTCGGAACTTTTTCCTCTTTCTTTTTTCTCTTCAGACAAAGGTAAAGAAGACAACATAATAAGATAAGCAACCAAAAAAGTGAGAATATTAACAGGTGACTCTTCTTTAGCCTTTCTCTCTTAGGGGGCGGGCCACTATCAACACTACCTCCATTGCCCCTTATTAGGCAGTTGGGTGGGTCCCACATATAGTTGCAATGGCAGTGATGTTTATTGTTGCAAATGCCCCTCATGTTACAGAACTTAGGTGAACAATTACTATCCAAGTGAGATATATGGACACACTTCCTGTGAATGCAGACATGTTCTGGGCCACACTCTGTGCCATCATTCACGTAACCAATATCAGGTTTGGGCATCCCAAAGTGGTAGTCAAGACCCCAGCAGGTGCTGTCATTGAAGTGGGACTGATACACAGTAGAATGGTCCCTCAAAGAGGGAATTGCCTTCACATCCGTACACTGAAGTCTCCCACACAGGATATCTGAGATATTACATTTTACATATGAAGACAGTTTGGTACCACAGTTACCAAAACGGTCACCAACAGTGTTTATATTTTTGTAGCAATTATGACTTGCACTCTTTGCCTCTTGGCCAAAAATCTGCCTACACAGAGCATTGCGGTCATTACATTTCTTTTCATAGCAATAGGCACTTTCATTACAGGGAATTCCATCCTCCACATATACATCATCTGGGCACATAGGGGATAATCCATCGCACCATTCTGGAAGATCACATTCATTGACCTCTTTTCTACACATTTTTCCAGATGGTAATAACTGGCAGTCTTTGCAACAAAGTCCAAAAGCACAAGTAGATCCATAAGTCATAGTGCAGTTTGACAGACAACAGGCATCTTTTGCACAACTCTGTAAAGGTCCACAGTCACACTCCTCTTCTTCTTCAACAATACCATCCCCACAACGCTTTCTTGAAAATATATCCTTTGTGTATATATTGTAGAGCATACATTTTGCTTCTATTATAGTATATAGCCAAAGAAAAGAAAGACTACAATTGCTAAATGAAGTTATCGGTGGGTTTGAAGTATGCATTATACATTTTAAGTACCCACATGAACAGTAATGACCATCATGATACATACCCAAATTATGGCCAATATGATGAGCTATTGCAATTGCAATCAAGTTCAGGCTTCTGTCTACATTAGTAATAATTGCACAGCTACGGAGTGGTTGACACATTCCGCTAACAAAACCTAAACCAGTCATTCCTCGTACTGTTTGATTTATAAAAAGATGTGCAGCATCATGTGGCAGGCGGGCAGCAAGGTTATCATTTTTCCAAACACAAAAATAACTCAGAGATCTCCTTATATCATTAACTTCAATGTAGTTTTTTTTAGTCCAGAACTCTATACCAAACAATAACATTTTAATACCCAATACCTCATAAATGGAGTCTACTATATTTATCATCGTATATAGATCTTCATTATACTTTGAAATATTCTTTTTTATATGAAGATATAGAGTATGGTCCACCACCACTACTAGTTCAACAAGAAACATATGGCGCCACCAGGCCACATAATTACTTTGCTTCTGAGTGGAATTATTAATCTCTTGAGACTCCAGTTGGGGTAAAATTTCCTCTTGCACAAAGTCAGAGTACATTTCTGGAAATTCGGTCTCCTCACTCTCCATTTTATATACCAGATGTTCAAATTTAGTAGAAAAAGTCATGGGCTTAATTTCATAAGCAATGCCATTTATCTGTAACAATCCTTGAAAGCCACCAAAACAGTAACTGAGGGCAACCAGGGATTCTGGGTCCCCCTCCACATAACCATGATAGTAGCAGTCATTCTGAACAAAGGGTTGGTCCTCAACGAGAGCACCTTGGTCTATGTAGGTGAACACTGGGAGGTGTCTGGACAGCAAATACTTCTTGACCTTCATGTGGACAATATGTCTCTTGCCCCCAAAATGCAAGCTGTAAGAGAGCCAGCCTGCAGGCTTCATGCCTCTGCCAGTGCCAAGTATCTTCAAAGGAATCACCACTTCTGGGGGACTATGGTATTGGGGGTGCTCAGCCTGGGTGTGTCCACAAAAGGACAGAAACACCCCAAGCCAGTGTAGCAGAAGTATGATTCTCACATCCAGCAGAGCTTTAATCACAGTCATTATGAAATCACCATTATGGAAACATTAGTCCAGAGAAGAAGGCAGGCAAAACTGGGGGTCATAGATGCTCTGGCTTCTTAGCCTGAGATGGTCAGTGTGCAGGGCTAATTATTAAGAATCTGTCTTCTGGCAGAGTTGAACCATTAGAGTATCAGCCCTATAAGTAAAACAAAAAGCAACATGTGGATGAAAGTGTCTATGCCTGGTGGAGAAAGGCATGCAATAAAAGTAGTGTTTTGATCAAGGAAATGACTCAGGAAACTTCCTAGAAGAGGGGCTTAGGGTATGTAGAAGAATGAAAACTGGCCATAGATTTAGAGTTAGTAAACCTAGTACTTTTGGCTAGAACACACACTGCCTTGATAATAATAATAATTCAGTGTGTGAACACATTGTGAAAAAAAAAATAGGGCTGGGAATGATGATGGGAAAATAAGGATTTATTATTCGATAAATATGCATATCATGAACATTTACAAAATGAAACAAAACAAAAGGGTCTTAAGGGTAAGCTGATTATATATTGCTGAGATTGTTTCAGTTTACACATGCTAAGTTGTCATAAGTAATAATACCTCTTCTTTTTTTCAAACTCAAGTGATAAATTACTTATGACATTACCTACGAGACATATTCTTTTAAAAAGCACTCTTATGTTATTTTTTCATCTCTTTTATGGTGCTTACCATATACCTCCCTAGAGCAAAAATGTTTATTTCAATTTATTTTTTTCTTCCCTACATTATTCTCCTTACTAGGCTTTTCAGACTGGAAATACTCAAGAGCATTATTTGTGTCTTTCACAAATGTTAGTATCTTCTCTAATGTCTATCTTAATTCTTTATATAACAAAAATGTTTGACTTGACTTTTATTGTTCCTTGGAGTGTTACTCAAAAGTGTTTATTACATTTTTAATGCAGAACATTATTTGAAAATTGTGGCCAATTTAGTTTCTGGAACAAGGTCATATAAACTCAGTTTCCTTGTTTGTTCCCTCTAAATATAACTAAATACCCTGAAAATAATTCAATGAAAAAAATAAAACAACCTCTGAAAGCTAAAAATCAAAAGGCAGACTGGCTAGAGACCTCGAGACTTGAGGAATGATAACCAGGTGAATTCACTGAGTTTTCTTTTAATTTCTCATGTATATAATGCAAACGGGGTACTGGAGAGGTCTTTAACACAGAACCACCAGCACAGACAAAAAACTCAAGAATAGTTTGCTCATTCTGAATAAATGACAGAGAATGAAAATGCAACAAAAGACCAATAAGGTGTTCTAGCACCTGCTCTTGAGCCAAGACACATGTGTGATTCAAAGTGGCAACTTCAAAGACTTATAGGCCAATACAAAACAAAACATAGTCCATAGTCAGTACACTAGTTGCCTGTTTAATTCCCCTACTTTGACAATATAATAGCCCTGACAGGCCAGCCTAATCCTCATCAATATCCCAGTAACTTGTTAACTGATCTGCCTTCAGAGGCAGCTGACTATGTAATAATATTTTGTTACTAGAATATTAGGAGACTAAAGTAACAAAACACTCACAACTATTATAAGAAAAAAATTGGACTTACTATTTTTTCTTAATAGTCTAGGCCAGATTAGAATAAAGAGTATAAGGAGGAGTTTAGTCAATGTTACTAAACTAAATGGCCTTTAATTTCTAATTAATTATTAATATCAATTTTTCTCAGCATTTACCCAAATAGAATATGTGAGTCATTGTGTTAATTTTGTTTTTATTGAGCAGGAAATAGTAAAGAAGAGTTCTATTATTTAGTATTGGTTTAGACTTTGAGTTTATACTTATCTGTTGAACATCTAAATTTTTTTAATTTTTTTTTATTCTTATGTTAATCCCCATACATTACATCATTAGTTTTAGATGTAGTGTTCCATGATTCATTGTTTGTGCATAACACCCAGTGCTCCATGCAGAAATGTGCCCTCCTCAATACCCACCACCAGGCTAACCCATCCTCCCACCCCCCTCCCCTCTAGAACAGTTTGTTTTTCAGAGTCTATCGTCTCTCATGGTTCGTCTACCCCTCCGATTTCCCCTGCTTCATTCTTCCCCTCCTGCTACCTTCTTCTTCTTTTTTTTTTTCTAAACATATATTGCATTATTTGTTTCAGAGGTACAGATCTGAGATTCAACAGTCTTGCACAATTCACAACGCTTACCAGAGCACATACCCTCCCCAGTGTCTATGACCCAGTCACCCCATCCCTCCCACCCCACCCCCCACTCCAGCAACCCTCAGTTTGCTTCCTGTGATTAAGAATTCCTCATATCAGGGCGCCTGGGTGGCTCAGTCGTTAAGCGTCTGCCTTCGGCTCAGGTCATGATCCCAGGGTCCTGGGATCGAGCCCCGCATCGGGCTCCCTACTCGGCGGGAAGCCTGCTTCTCGCTCTCCCACTCCCCCTGCTTGTGTTCCTTCTCTTGCTGTCTCTCTCTCTGTCAAATAAATAAATAAAAATCTTTAAAAAAATAAAAAAAAAAGAATTCCTCATATTAGTGAGATCATATGATACATGTCTTTCTCTGTTTGACTTATTTTGCTCAACATAATACCCTCCAGTTCCATCCACGTTGTTGCAAATGGCAAGATCTCATTCCTTTTGATGGCTGCATAATATTCCATTGTATATATATACCACCTCTTCTTTATCCATTCATCTGTCGATGGACATCTTGGCTCTTTCCACAGTTTGGCTATTGTGGACATTGCTGCTATAAACATCGGGGTGCATGTACCCTTTCGGATCCCTACTTTTGTCTCTTTGGGGTAAATACCCAGTAGTGCAATTGCTGGATCATATGGTAGCTCTATTTTCAACTTTTTGAGGAACCTCCATACTGTTTTCCAGAGTGGCTGCACCAGCTTGCATTCTCACCAACAGTGTAGGAGGGTTCCCTTTCTCCACATCCCCGCCAACATGTGTCGTTTCCTGACTTGTTAATTTTAGCCATTCTGACTGGTGTGAGGTGGTATCTCATTGAGGTTTTGATTTGGATTTCCCTGATGCCGAGAGATATTGAGCACTTTTTCATATGTCTGTTGGCCATTTGGATGTCTTCTTTGGAAAAATGTCTATTCATGTCTTCTGCCCATTTCTTGATTGGATTCTTTGTTCTTTGGGTGTTGAGTTTGATGAGTTATTTATAGATTTTGGATGCTAGCCCTTTATCTGATATGTCATTTGCAAATATCTTCTCCCATTCTGTCGGTTGTCTTTTGGTTTTGTTGACTGTTTCCTTTGCTTTGCAAAAGCTTTTTATCTTGATGAAGTCCCAATAGTTCATTTTTGCCCTTGCTTCCCTTGCCTTTGGCGATCTTTCTAGGAAGAAGTTGCTTCGGCTAAGGTCAAAGAGGTTGCTGCCTGTGTTCTTCTTTAGGATTTTGATGGACTCCTGTCTCACATTGAGGTCTTTCAACCATTTGGAGTCTATTTTTGTGTGTGGTGTAAGGAAATGATCCACTTTCATTCTTCTGCATGTGGCTATCCAATTTTGCCAACACCATTTGTTGAAGAGACTGTCTTTGTTCCATTGGACATTCTTTCCTGCTTTGTCAAAGATGAGTTGACCATAGAGTTGAGGGTCCATTTCTGGGCTCTCTATTCTGTTCCATTGATCTATGTGTCTGTTTTTGTGCCAGTACCATGCTGTCTTGATGATGACAGCTTTGTAATGGAGCTGGAAGTCGGGAATTGTGATGCCGCCAGCTTTTCTTTTCTTTTTCAACATTCCTCTGGCTATGCGGGGTCTTTTCTGGTTCC
The DNA here is from genome assembly GCF_011800145.1 of Mirounga leonina. Taxonomy (NCBI): domain Eukaryota; kingdom Metazoa; phylum Chordata; class Mammalia; order Carnivora; family Phocidae; genus Mirounga; species Mirounga leonina. The sequence goes on from NW_023270454.1 coordinate 12,277,921, forward strand.
ATACAAATTTTAGGATTATTTGTTCCATTTCTTTGAAAAAAGTGGATGGTATTTTGATAGGGATTGCATTGAATGTGTAGATTGCTCTAGGTAGCATTGACATCTTCACAATATTTGTTCTTCCAATCCATGAGCATGGAACGTTTTTCCATTTCTTTGTGTCGTCCTCAATTTCTTTCATGAGTATTTTATAGTTTTCTGAGTACAGATCCTTTGTCTCTTGGTTAGATTTATTCCTAGGTATCTTATGGTTTTGGGTGCAATTGTAAATGGGATCGACTCCTTAATTTCTCTTTCTTCTGTCTTGTTGTTGGTGTATAGGAATGCCACTGACTTCTGTGCATTGATTTTATATCCTGCCACTTTACTGAATTCTTGTATGAGTTCTAGCAGTTTTGGGGTGGAGTCTTTGGGGTTTTCCACATAAAGTATCATATCATCTGCAAAGAGTGAGCGTTTGACTTCTTCTTTGCCAATTTGGATGCCTTTGATTTCTTTTTGTTGTCTGATTGTTGTGGCTAGGACTTCCAATACTATGTTGGATAGCAGGGGTGATAGTGGAGATCCCTGCCGCGTTCCTGACCTTAGGGGGAAAGCTCTCAGTTTTTCCCCATTGAGAATGATGTTCGCTGTAGGTTTTTCATAGATGGCTTTTATGATATTGAGGTATGTACCCTCTATGCCTGTACTCTGAAGAGTTTTGATCAAGAAAGGATGCTATACTTTGTCAAAAGCTTTTTCTGCATCTATTGAGAGGATCATATGATTTTTGTTCTTTCTTTTGTTAATATATTGTATCACATTGATTGATTTGCGCATATTGAACCAACCTTGCAGCCCAAGGATAAATCCCACTTGGTCGTGGTGAATAATCCTTTTAATGTACTGGTGGGTCCTATTGGCTAGTATTTTGGTGGGGATTTTTGCGTCCATGTTCATCAGGGATATTGGTCTGTAATTCTCCTTTTTGATGGGGTCTTTGTCTGGTTTTGGGATCAAGGTAATGCTGGCCTCATAAAATGAGTTCGGAAGTTTTCCTTCCGTTTCTATTTTTTGGAACAGTTTCAGAAGAATAGGTATTAATTCTTCTTGAAATGTTTGGTGTAATTCCCCTGGGAAGCCATCTGGCCCTGGGCTTTTGTTTTTTGGGAGATTTTTGATGACTGCTTCAATTTCCTTAATGGTTATAGGTCTGTTCAGGTTTTCTATTTCTTCCTGGTTTAGTTTTGGTAGTTGATACATCTCTAGGAATGCATCCATTTCTTCCAGGTTATCTGATTTGCTGGCATAGAGTTGCTCATAATATGTTCTTATAATTGTTTGTATTTCTTCAGTGTTGGTTGTGATCTCTCCTCTTTCATTCATGATTTATTTATTTGGGTCCTTTCTTTTCTTTTTGATAAGTCTGGCCAGGGGTTTATCAATCTTATTAATTCTTTCAAAGAACCAGCTCCTAGTTTTGTTGATCTGTTCTACTGTTCTTTTAGTTTCTATTTCATTGATTTCTGCTCTGTTCTTTATTATTTCTCTTCTCCTGCTGGGTTTAGGCTTTATTTGCTGTTCTTTCTCCAGCTCCTTTAGATGTAGGGTTAGGTTGTGTACTTGAGACCTCTCTTGTTTCTTGAGAAAGGCTTGTATTGCTATATACGTTCCTCTTAGGACTGCCTTGCTGCATCCCAAAGATTTTGAATAGTTGTGTTTTCATTTTCATTGGTTTCCATGTATTTTTTTAATTCTTCTTTAATTTCCTGGTTGACCCATTCATTCTTCAGTAGGATGCTCTTTAGCCTCCATGTATTTGAGTTCTTTCCGACTTTCCTCTTGTGATTGAGTTCTAGTTTCAAAGCATTGTGGTCTGAAAATAGGCAGGGAATGATCCCAATCTTTTGGTACCGGTTGAGACCTGATTTATGACCTAGGATGTGATCTATTCTGGAGAATGTTCCATGGGGACTAGAGAAGAATGTGTATTCCGTTGCTTTGGGATGGAATGTTCTGAATATGTCTGTGAAGTCCATTTGGTCCAGTGTGTCATTTAAAGTCTTTATTTCCTTGTTGATCTTTTGCTTAGACAATCTGTCCATTTCAGTGAGGGGGGTGTTAAAGTCTCCCTCTATTATTGTATTGTTGTCGATCTGTTTCTTTGCTTTTGCTATCAATTGCCTTATATAATCAGCTGCTCCCATGTTAGGGGCATAGATATTTACAATTGTTAGATCTTCTTGTTGGATAGACCCTTTAAGTAGGATATAATGTCCTTCCTCATCTCTTATTACAGTCTTTGGTTTAAAAGCTAATTTGTCTGATATAAGGATTGCCACCCCAGCTTTCTTTTGGTGTCCATTAGCATGGTACATGGTTTTCCACCCCCTCACTTTCAATCTGGGGGTGTCTTTGGGTCTAAAATGAGTCTCTTGCAGACAGCATATCGATAGGTCTTGTTTTTTAATCCAGTCTGATAGCCTGTGTCTTTTGATTGGGGCATTGAGCCCATTTACATTCAGGGTAACTATTGAAAGATAGGAATTTAGTGCCATTGTATTGCCTGTAAGGTGACTGTTACCATATTTTGTCTGTGTTCCTTTCTGGTCTATGTTGCTTTTAGGGTCTCTCTTTGCTTAGAGGACCCCTTTCAAGATTTCTTGTAGGGCTGGTTTTGTGTTTGCAAATTCCTTTAGTTTTTGTTTATCATGGAAGTTTTTATCTCTCCTTCAATTTTTAATGACAGTCTAGCTGGATATAGTATTCTTGGCTGCATATTTTTCTCATTTAGTGCTCTGAATATATCCTGCCAGTCCTTTCTGGCCTGCCAGCTCTCTGTGGATAGGTCTGTTGCCAATCTAATATTTCTACCATTGTAAGTTACAGATCTCTTCTCCTGAGCTGCTTTCAGGATTTTCTCTTTGTCTATGAGACTCGTAAGTTTTACTATTAGATGTTGGGGTGTTGACCTATTTTTATTGATTTTGAGAGGGGTTCTCTGTACCTCCTGGATTTTGATGCCTGTTATCTTCCTCAAATTACGGAAGTTCTCTGCTATAATTTGCTCCAATATATCTTCTGCCCCTCTCTCTTCTTCTTCTGGGATCCTAATTATTCTAATGTTGTTTTGTCTTATGGTATTGCTTATCTCTCAAATTCTGCCCTCGTGATCCAGTAGTTGTTTATCTCTCTTTTTCTCAGCTTCTTTATTTTTCAACATTTGGTCTTCTATATCACTAATTCTCTCTTCTGCCTCATTTATCCTAGGAGTTAGAGCCTCCATTTTTTATTGCACCTCATTAATAGCCTTTTTGATTTCAACTTGTTTAGATTTTAGTTCTTTTATTTCTCCAGAAAGTGTTTCTTTAATAACTTCCATGCTTTTTTCAACCCCAGCTAGTATCTTTAAAATCATCAATGTGAACTCTAGTTCCAACATCTTACTAATGTCCATATTGATTAGGTCCCTGGCAGTCAGTACTGCCTCTTGTTCTTTTTGTTGAAGTGATTTTTTCCGTCTTGTCATTTTGTCCAGAGGAGAACAGATGAATGAGAGAACAAAATGCTAACAGGGTAAAAACATCCCCAGAAAATATACACTGAACAAATCAGAAAGGACCTGAAACCAGAGGAAAAGAAAGGGAAAGAAAAAAAAAAAGAAAAAGAAAAAGGTAAGGACAAAACAAAACAAAAAAACCCAAAATATGATCAAATATGTTCAGGCTGGTGCATAGATCAGTGCCACACAGTAGATTTTGGGCGTATTTTGGTCTGTTAGAAGAAAGTGCCTCCCAAAATTTTAAAGAAAGAAAAACTTATATATGTACAAAAATAAGGGTTAATACAATGAAGGGATGGAATATGATTGTAAAGATGAAAATTATAAAATATTTTATAAAAGGAATTGATAAGATAAGAAGTTGTTTGAAAAAAGAAAGAAGAGGACTTAAAAAAAAAAGCCGGAGAGAATGTGATCAGGCAGGAAACTAGAACAAAGCCATACACTAGAGATTTAGGGTATATTTTGATCTGTTAGAAGAAACTGTATCCCAAAATTTTAAAGAGAGAACAACTTATATATATATAGAAACAAAAAGGATAACTACTAACCCCAAAATTTTAAAGAGAGAACAACTTATATATATATACCAAAAAAGGATAACTACTATATATATGTACTAAAAAAATAGATAACTACCAACTACTATAAGGGATAGAATATGACTCTAAAAATGAAAAATAAAAAAAGATTTTTTTAAAAAAAAGGTATTTGGAAGATGTTGGTTGAAAAAGGGAAAAAGAAAAATTCAAAGAAAGAAAAGAGACAGTTAAAAAAAATTAACTTGGAAAGACTAAAGAATCATGGGAAAAAAGCTATGAATTCTATGTGCAGTATTCCCCTAGCACTGAAGTTCTGCCATTCTCATTGATGGGTAAACTTGGTCTTGGCTGGCTTTTCTTGCTGATCTTCTGGGGGAGGGACCTTTTGCCATGGTTCCCAAATGTCTTTGCTGGAGGCGGAATTGTCCTGCCCTTGCCAGGTCTGGGCTAAGTAATCTGTTCGGGTTTGCTCTCAGGAGCTTTTGTTCCCTGCAAGCTTTCCCTACAGCTTTGGAGGATGAAAGTGAAAATAGCAGCCTCCCATCTCCGCCCTGGAGGAGCCAAGAACTAGGGGCCCCGTTCCTCAGTGCGTCCCCAGAGAAAAGCAGTCAATCACTCCTGTCTCCCTGGTCTCTAGCCGCACTCCGTGCTCACCCAGCCTGTGACCCAGCGTTTCTATCTCTGGCACCTGACCCCGTGTGGAGTCTCTAAACCCAGCAGATCCCTGCAGTGTGCTCCCACGCAGCTCCTCCCGGGGAAGGAAGGGGAGTCTCCCCAGATCTGCTGCTTGTTGGGTCCCTGCTGGAGGAGCGGTGGACTGACTGTGCCATGGATCATGGTTTATGGCAACCCTGAGTTGCGAGCCCGTTCCTCGGCTCCATCTCTGCACCTGGCTTCCCCGCTCCGATACCTGGGAGCTCGGCTGCTCTCAGGTAGCCCTGGTCTTTCTGTGACACCGAGGGTCCTCAGACTACACTGTCCTGCAAGGGTTCCACCCCTTGCTTAGCCACTGGAGCGACGTCGCTCAGCGGAGCTGACTTCTAAAAGTTCCTATTTTGTGCTCCGCTGCTCTATCTATCTATGGAAGCCCCCTCCCCCGCCATTTTTCCTCCCGAATATCACCTCGGATTCACTTCTTCAAACGTCCTACCTTCCAGAAAGTGGTCACTTTTCTGTTCAGAGAGTTGCTGCTATTCTTTTCTTCGATCTCCTGTTGAGTTCGTAGGTGTTTAGAATGGTTTGATCCCTATCCAGCTGAATTCCTGGGACAATACGAAGTCTCCTACTACTCCGCCATCTTGCTCCTCCCCTCCTCTTGTAGTCTTTGTGATTGATATGTGAGAGGCTTCCACTCTCAGTATGTGATGGCCCACCCAGTAACTCAGGAACCTGTCTGGTTATCGCCACTGCACTTTTAGATATTTCTTCACTGGTGTCCTTCTTTCAACTAGTCTTGCCTTACACTCCATCAAGCAGTCTTTGGGACTGCTAGGGCTATATCCATAACAATGGATGCCAATGATCTAACAATGGGGAAACAGGAATGTTCCTCAACTTCTTTGCACCAACCTGACTTTTTAAATGAAGCTTTCCTCCCAGAGGATCCAATTTCCTTATTATTACCTTACAAGGAAGAATAAATTGTAGAACCATTAGCTCTATGTATTTATAATGTATTACTTCAAAGTTGTCAGTATCATATCAACTGTTTCAAAATGTTTCAATAAATAAATAAGAAATTCATAGGGGAATTGTTAAAGACAAATTAAACTTAAAAGGATGTGCATAAATTTTAAGTTTGAGACAGATAATTCTACTCTTCCTTACTGTTATTTTTTTTTATACAACTATAAAAGAAAGCTCTTGATTTGCCTCCCTTTGTTATACCTTTTCTTGTCACTATACCCCCATGGCTTGGGGAATACAGAACTCTTCCTAGTTAACTTTTTAAGAAATTTACCCTCTCCTCCTTCTAGAATGTTCTATCAAACCTGTCTCCTTAGTTATTGTAAGGATCACTTTCTCTGTGAGTTGTTCTTTAATTTGCCACCTCCTGGAATTTAGTGAGCAAATAGTTATATATTCAGTAAATATCCATTAAATGAATGAATATTTTCCTAATTAAGATGACTTTTCATTCTATTTTGCAACATTACATTCTATATGTATGTAAACATTCACCGCAAAGAGGATGTATATGATTCATTTTTTGGCCACTAAATACTCAAAGCATTGGTTCAAAGAAATGCTTTGTATTAAATTCTTTAGCTCTGAGAGCAACAGGTACTTACACTGCCATATTTTATGCATTTCTTAGCGAATTGAGTCAAATACATCATTTAGTGCTCAGAAATACACTGAAAATTTGTGACACTGTCTTCATAGTATTCAAAATCTACCATACACTTAACATACTATTTTTAAAATGGTTCCCAATAGCTATTTAGTAATAGCAAATAAAATATCTTTATGATGTCCTTCATTACTCTTAAAAATCTCCAAACTCAGTGTGTATCAAATTCTGAAGATTTAAACAAATGGTGGTGAGTATGTAGCTTGCAAAGCAAGAGTGTAAAAGTCTATCTGACCTATCTGAATTGCAGGCCACTTTGAAAAGACATATTAGGGCAAATGTATAGAGACAGTAAGAAGATCAGTGCTTTCCAGGGTGGGGTGGGGTGGAGATAAATATGCACAGCACAGAGGATCTTTAGGGCAGTGAAAAAGATATTATAATGATGGTTATTGGTTATTATATGATTGTCCAAACTCATAGGATGTATAACAAAAAAAGGAAACCCTTTACAAAGAATTCTCTGATAAATCTGGCCTCAATATCTGTTTCATAAGAACAAAGGATTTAATCATTTATTTTTTTCCATTTAATCAAAATATTTATTGAACACCCACAGTGTGCCAGAAATTCAACAAGTTACTGGGGCTATAGTGGTGCTTTAATAAAGAATAGAAATAACTTTTCCCAAGAGTGTGTTGTCCTGAAAACCAGAAATAAGAGAGCCTTCTAGGTCAGGAAGATGAGGAGTGGACCTGCCCATTTGACATTATGGATCAGAAATTATGGGGTACCTTGATAAGAAGAGTTTTACCTCTTTGATGGGCAGCATAGTTCATGAAAGAAGGAAGGAAAAGAGCACATGTGTAAAGATATACCTCAGAGGAATTTTCCTGTTAAGATTATAAAAGGCTATAGGAAGAGGAGTGTTTGTAGTAAAGGGTGTGATTTTAGATGATGGAGACACAGCATAGTTGTGTATAGAAAAGACTGATCTAGTAGAGAGAAGAAAAGTCATAACGTTGGGGCAGAAAACCAGTAAAATGGAGAAGAGGGAGAGAAAGCTATATACTCAAAGGAAAAAATCTGAAAAAACTGGAGAGAATATTGAACAAAACCAAATAGAATGGTGTTTTAAAATGAAATATCAAACCAAATGAAATGAAATGGTTTTTCCTAGGGCAAAGAAACCCTCAAACCTTGTATTCGTCGATTTATCTGTGATACCATGAGGGACTTTTTATTTGTTGGATTCCATTTCTCAGTAAGCTCTGAAGCAAGGTTGTCAGCTAAGAGAGAACAATGGAAAGAATGTGGGAAGTTCAAAGAAGCTAAAAAACTATTATTAGATATCACATTGGTGATGTATTTGTCTCTTACACCATAACGTCTCTTATATAGCAAGGTTTGCATACATCTTATTTAAGCAAATAAATATAAACTTATTTAGATTTATAACCTTATCTCTGAAACTGATTTATATTACTTGAAGTAAAAGACCATGATTTTTATTTATCCTAATTAACGTATCCTTTTACCAGAACTATTATCCCACACAAAATATCTTACAAAAACAACTGCTTAGTAATATATATGACTGTATTGAGTTGGGCTAAGTCATACCTAACATTTACATGTCTGTTTATCTTGTTAATTACTTAATTAGTTGTAATGAATTAAGAAGCTCAAGTTATAAAACACTGTTTTATTTTACTTGATTAACTGATTCTATGTCCTGGACAAGAAATAACTGTGTCAAAAAGTCTGAAAACTGCGTATGTTCACAAGAAAATTATAGTATAAAGCCTAAAGGTTTATCTCAAAACTAAGAATAGAGCATGGAGAGGGTGCCTTGATATTCTGTGGTTCTTTAATTCTGATCTGAGAGAGAGAGAGTTTATATATATATATATATATATATATATATATATATATATGTGTGTGTGTGTGCATATATGTATATAGTATTTATATAGTATCTATATAGTATATATAATGTATAATATAGAGAGATGTATAAGAATATACAGATGTAATATATAAGAAAACTGATAAAATTATAAAACTTTTCTTAGGATTAGAGATATGACAATAGTTTCTAAATTCTTTTTTTTTTTTTTTTAAGATTTTATTTATTTATTTGAGAGGCAGAGAGAGAGAGAGCTAGAGAGCAAGAGCGGAGGGGAAGGAGAAGCAGGCTCCCCGCCGAGCAGAGAGCCCCACTCAGTGGTTCTATCCCAGGACCCTGGGATTATGACCTGAGCTGAAGGCAGACACTTAACTGACTGAGCCACCCAGGCGCCACTAATACGGTAATAGTTTCTATATATCAATTGGAACATCTAGAATTAGAGGAACAGAGAATACCTTCTCTGACACTTGATGACTTTTGACTAAAGACTGAATAACCATCACTGTCCTAGTTATTAAAGACATAAATATGACAGCAAAAATGAATCATGGAACACTACATCAAAAACTAATGATGTATGGTGATTAACATAACATAATAAAAAAAATAAAGACAAATATGACAAAAATAAAATCTTTTCAGAGAGGTGTACACTACTTTTTTGGGACTCAAGTATCTATTAGTCTATCAGGGCTGCCATATTAAAGAACTACACACTGAGTGGCTTAAGCAACCGAAATTTGTTTTCTCACGGTTCTGGAGGCTAAAATTCTGAAATCAAGGTGTTGGCAGGGTTGATTCTGCTAAGTGTCATGAGGGTAGGGTCTGGACCATTTCTTTCCTAAGCCACCTTTAAGCTTTCTTTTCCCTGATTCTTCACATTATCTTCGCTCTGTAAACGTTTGTGTCAAATTCCCCCCCCCCCCTTTTTTTTTCAAGATGATTTATTTATTTATTTGAGAGAAAGAGAGAGATCACGAGCAGGAGGGAAGGTCAGAGGGAGAAGCAGACTCCATGCTGAGCAGGGAGCCCACATGGGACTCCATCCCAGGACCCTGATCATGACCAGAGCCAAAGGCGGACGCTTAACCAACAGCCACCCAGGTACCCCTAAATTTCCCCTTCTTGTAAGAATACCAGTCATATTGGATTAGAGCACACCTTAATGATATCTTTTTAACTTAATTATCTCTTTAAAGGATCTCCAAATGCAGTCACATTGTAAGGTACTTGGGGTTTGGACCTCAACATATGATTTTTTTAGATGATGCATTTCTTCCTCTAATAATGTACAATTATGTTAAGAACAAGAATGTAAATTCTGAAGCAAAAAAGAGAATAAATGGATTGAGTTTATATATGCAAATTAACAAGTTATTTTTTTACCATTTAGTTATATATATGTGTGTTTACATGCATACATATATAAACATTTGTTATTTGTATACATATAACATAAATTGATTTATACCATCTAAAACATTTTTTTTTTTTCAGCAACAGTGTTATTTACCTTCTGGTATATACATTTGGAGTAATTTCCATTGAGATAATAGGAAAATAATCAAAAGAATATGGATAAAAGTGGGGCCCCTGTGTGGCTCAGTTGTTAAGCATCTGCCTTCAGCTCAGGGCATGATCCCAGGGTCCTGGGATGGAGCCCCACTCAAGCTCCCTGCTCAGCGGGGAGCCTGCTTCTCCCTATCCCTCTGCCCTTCCCCCTCTCCCTGCTGGTGCTCTTTGTCTCGCTCACTCTTTCTCTCAAATAAATAAAATCTTTCTTAAAAAAAAAAAGACTATGGATTAAAGTAAAATTTGTAAAAGAATCATAATTCATTGATTATACAATGAAAGCTTGAGAAATATAGAGAAAAATGAGAAAACACAAATTTAGAACTTCTCCCCATGTTATTTGCAGGGAAAAAATGTACTTAACATATAGAAGCAATTTAACATAATGCAACATAGTAGAATCAAGCAAAAAAGGGAAATAAAAGGCATCTAGTTTGAAAAGGAAGAAGTAAAACTTTGTACAAATGGCATGATCCTGCACATCAAAAGTACTAAGAAGCACACTAAAATCTTAAAATAGTACAGAAATATCACAGGATACAAGATTAATATTTTAAAAAATCAAATACATTTCTATGTACAATCAATGAACAATCAAAAATTGATGTTAAGAACACACTTCAAGTAATAATAGCATAAAAATTATAATACTTAGAAACAAGTTTAACAAAAACAGCAAAACAAAACAAAACAAAGAGCAAGATTTGTACACTGAAAATTACAATGCTTTCCTGAGGGAAACAAAAGAAGATTTAAAGAAATAGAAAGACATTCTATATTCAGGGGCTGGAAGATTCATTATTATTAAGATGGAAATCATTCTCAATTAATGTTCAGTTTGAATGCAGTTGAACATTAGAATTTTGACATCCTATAGGGAAGTTGTTTTTATATTTTGCTTTTGGTTGTGTGGTTTTATATAAAATATACAATAATAGTGGGGCATCTGGGTGGCTCAATCATCTGAGCATCGGCCTTCCACTTGGGTCATGATGTCAGGATCCTAGGATGGAGCCGGGCTCCCTGCTCAAGAGGGAATCTGCTTCTCTCTCTCCCTCTGCCCGTACCCCCGCTCATGCTCTCTCTCTCTCTCTCTCTCAGATAAATAAAACCTTTTAAAAAATAAAATATACAATGATAGTAAAGAGGACAATGATGATGATAATTAAAAAGATAAAGATGCTGATGATAATTTTTGTAAGTCAAGTACTAGAAAATAAGGAGGGTAAATTTTCCAGGGACAGATCTTATCATGTGATGGGAAAGTCTTTGTGGCCATTGAATTTTCCAGGATGCAGCTACTTTCTTCTCTCTCTCTCTCTCCTTTCCCACCAGAATTATCCCTTGTATGCAAAAATACCAATAGCAACAGTGAGGGAGTAAGAATTCTAGTGAGTTTCAGATTAGGAAATGAGTTTCATAAAATTCAAAGGACTAGTAGGTTATTTGTAATGATGATGTATGAGAGTTCTCTCATATTTCCTCCTTAGGCAATAGAAATTTATAATGCATGTTTAATTAATGGCTCATTATAAGGAAGCGATCATATGTCATAGTGGGCCTACAGCTGCTAATGTATTTCTTTTTACTTCTACCAACGTCATTTTTGAAAGTTTATGTATTTGATTTTTTTCAAAGCTATTTATGTATTCTCCTTTAAGTCTCCTTCTTGTATGGACTCATGTATAAGCTGATATAAAACTAAACATAGCTAATCAGTGCAATTAAAGGACATCTAAATTATAATAATGACCCACATTAGTTCTATTGCCTATCTCATGACTCTAATGCACTTGGGAACATTTTATGCTCATTACTGAAAATGAGAAGGATTCTAAAACAATCTAGAATTTTAAAAACTAATTTGACTTGTACAGAAATATTTAAATTATTTCTATTTGTTATCATTACATTAAATATATTCTATATTTAAAGCTGACATGCCAAAGGAAAAAAATACCTAAACTATTTTAGAATAAGAAATAAAACAATAATTAGAAAAACAATTATCACTGGGTTTCAAATAAATTATATGCCAAAAACAATTTTATTTTGATTCACTTATCATGAAGTATTTTGATTCAAAGTATTATGATACACCCTGAATAGTCAAATCACATATATATATATTTTTTTTAATCTTATCCACTCTATAAAGACCTCACTGGTTTCATCTTTCACTAGGACTTTTCTCCCTCCAAAATTCACTGTGACATTCTTCTTTTAAGAATGATAGAGGGCACTTGGGTGGCTCAGTCTGTTAAGTGTCTGCCTTTAGCTCAGGTCATGATCTCAGGGTCCTGGGATGGGCCTGGACTCCCTGCTCAGTGGGGAGTCAGCTTTTCCCTCTGTCCCTTCCCCCTACCTTGCTCATGCTGTCTCTCTCTCAAACAAATAAATAAAACCTTTAAAATATATATAGTATTCAGGGTGCCTGGGTGGTACAGTCGGTTAAGCATCCGACTCTTGGTTTCAGCTCAGGTCCTCAGATCCAGCCCTGACTGGGCCTGCCCGCTCAGCACGGAGTCTGCTTGGGATTCTCTCTCCCTCTCCCACTGCCCCTCCAGTTCGTGCTTTCTCTCTCTCTCTCTCTCTCTCTCTCTCTCTTAAATAAATAAATAAATCTTTGGGGAAAAAATGACATGGTGTGCTTAGATGGCTTAGTCAATTAAGAGTCTGACTTCGGCTCAGGTCATGATCTCAGGGCCCGGGGATGGAGCCCCACCTCTGGCTCCTGGCTCAGTGGGGAGTCTGCTTTTCCTCTCCTTCTGCTCCTCTCTGCTTGTGCTGTTTCCTTCTCAAATATAAGTAAAATCTTAAAAAAACAAAAAAAAGGAATGATAGAGTGTTCAATATGTTTTCCTCTCTATAAATTGGTGATTGTATTTTAGATTATATTTTTAATAGAAAATTTTATAGGCAAGTCCTCTGTATGGTAGAGGAAAGGGTGGAAAAATAAATTTTAAAATAACAATTAAAAATTCAGTAAGAAGTGTAAACATTTTTTGTACATGCTGATTACTTAATTTCATATGTGGAGTTTCTATTTGAAATTATCAACTTTTGCTGTCTCTAGATATGATGTGAAGTAGAAATACATTAAATTACTTTTCTCAATGTTAGTTTCTGTTAATTATTTATGGTTTTCTAACACTACAGAACAAGTTTGTGTTAATAATTAAGTCAGTCATCAATCATCAGTGACATGACATGAAGAATTATTAGAATACTCTACAACTGGAAAAGCAAAAGCTGTTACCACTTGAATCCATCGATACATTTTAGCATCTCAAAAAGTGAGACAACCAGTTTGTGTGTGTGTGCGTATGTGTGTTTCATGATATAATATGAAGCACACAGGACTATCTATGAAGTGTTTTTGCTAAAAGACTGGGCCTGGCTCTAATCAAACCTTTAAAGTAAATTTCAATTTACATGGAAAAAACAAATGAACAGGACAAATTGCTTTTTTTCTTTTAAAGATTTTATTTATTTATTTGAGAGAGAGAATGAGATAGAGAGAGCACATGAGAGGGTGGAGGATCAGAGGGAGAAACAGATTCCCTGCCAAGCAGGGAGCCCAATGCGGGACTCGATCCAGGGACTCCAGGATCATGACCTGAGCTGAATGCAGTTGCTTAACCAACAGAGCCACCCAGGCGCCCTGAACAGGAAAAATTTCAAAGGTACTTGAAAACATGAACGGCACATGCAGGATGTGATATATTCTCTAGGACAACTATGTTGGTTTCTTCAATAAATCAATGGCATTAACAACAACAACACTAGAAATGGGGAGGGGAGACAGAACTAAAATACAAGAAACTTAAGAGACACAACCTAATACAAATATAATATATGGACCTTCTTGGGTCCTGATTCACATAAACAAATGGAATATATTTTGTGACATCAGAAAAATTTGCATATTAGTTCATATCAAGGAAACACTTGATAATTTTGTTTGAAATAATACTGACTTTACTGTTGTATAGGAATATATACTTTTTTGTGTTCCCTCTCTCACTGTCTCTCTCTCTCTGTCAAATAAATAAAATCTTAAAAAAAAAAGAATATATACTTTTTTCAGAGATTCAGTTGTAAAATGTGTGGAATTTTTTAAATGCTTTAGAGCAAACAAAGGTGTATATATAAATCACATATAACAAAATCTTGATAATTTGGGTAATAAATACATTGTACTTACATCACTGTTTCAAATATATTTTTAAAACTGTATAATAATTTTGTCAAGTATGATATTTTCAAGGACAGAAACAAAATGAAAAACTTGTTTGGAGAAAAAGAACAAATATCAATGTAAACATGACGTGATCTTATTTATTCTTCCTCTTCAACTACTTTTAGTAACTAAATTAACAGACCATCCAATGGAGGTGGTATGTAATATGTTATTTATTGATTAAATACTAGTTTTGTGCCAGATAATATTTTTTCCATAAACTATTTGTGTTTAAAAATTAAAGGAATGTGTTATAAACTGAAATGTGTCTCTTCAAAATTCATATGCCGAAGTTCTAACCCACAGTACCTTAGGAAGTGACTATATATAAAGATTTGGCTTTTAAAGAGTTAATTAAGTTAAGAGTCTGTATTTTGGTTTGTCTGTTTCTTTTTTTCCCTTTGTTCATTTGTTTGGCTTCTTAAATTCCACATTTGAGTGAAATCACATGGTGTTTGTCTTTCTCTGACTCTAGGGGGGAGGTGGGTGGGAGGATGAGTGAAACAGAAAGGAATTAAGAGTACACTTATCTTGATGAGCACTGGGTAATATATGGAATTGTTAAATCACTATTGTATACCTGAAACTAATATGACACGGCATGTTAACTACACTGGAATTAAAATTTTTAAAAAAATTTGAAAGAGTTAATTAAGTTGAAATGAGGCCCTTAGTGTGAGTCCTAATACAGTATGACTGGTGTGCTTACAGAAAGAAAACAAAACAGGGCGTACAGAAAAGCCAGGAATGTACATGCATAAACAAAATTCCATGTGAGGACACAGCCAAAAGGCAGCCATTAGCAAGCAGAGAAGAAAGCATACATTCAAAGAAAGGAAGGAAGGAAGGAAGGAAGGAAGAAATATGTTCACAGCCAAATGGGTCTGTAGTTTGGTCCTGCAGAATCTAAAAAATCCTGCAGCCTTCCTTTATTTTTCCTATTCTCACTCCCCTTCAGTTCAACGGGCAATATTTCTGCTTCTATAATCTCTTAATCTCTTTATCAAATGATATTCCAGCCACATTCCTAGTGTTTTCTGAAAATGCTATCTCAAATTTTTGCAATATGTATAGGCTGAGGATTTTTGAAATATTTAAATTCTGGTTTCTTTCTGCTGAACAATCTCTTCTTCCCTTAGTAATCCCTTCTCTCTTATCTTACTATAGGCTGTCAGGAGAAACCAAGTCACTCCCTCAATGCTTAGAAATGCTTAAACTCTCTAGGATAAATATCTAATTTCATCCCTTGTAAGTTTTAGCTTCCACAAAATACCAAAACACACACAGATAATTCAGCTTTCTTTGCCACTTTATAACAAAATTGCCTTTCCTACAGTTTTCAATAACACATTTCTACTTCTTTCTGAGACTTCACCAGAATGGCCTTAACAATCACAACTATATTTCTAATGAACACACTGTACATGATTATTTATGAATTCTCAAAGAAGTTGGAAACTTTCTCTTTAATGCTCTTTATTCATTTATTTATTTATTTTGAGTTCTCACCAAGATTTCTTTTTTTTTTTTTTAAAGATTTTATTTATTTATTTGACACACAGAGAGAGACAGCGAGAGCAGGAACACAAGCAGGGGGAGTGGGAGAGAGAGGGGCAGGCTTCCTGCTGAGGAGGGAGCCTGATGTGGGGCTTGATCCCAGGACCCTGGGATCATGACCTGAGCCGAAGGCAGACGCTTAACGACTGAGCCACCCAGGCGCCCCTCACCAAGATTTCTCTTAATGTCTTTATTTCTAGCATGGATATCAAAATTCTTCCAGATTTTAATCATTACCCAGTACCAAAGCTGCTTCCACATTTTTGGATAGTTTTTAATCACCCCTAACTTCTCAGTACCAAAATATGTCTTAGCTCAGGCTGTTATAGCAAAATACCATAGCCTGGGTAACTTAAATAAGAAAAACCAATTCCTTACAGTTCTAGAGACTAGGAAGTCCAGGATCAAAGTGCCAACATGGTCAACATGGTCAGAACTTTCTTCCTGGCTTGCAGAAGACCATGTTCTCACTGTATGTTTACAGGTCCTACCCTCATGAACGCATCTAAACCTAATTACCTCCCAAAGGCCTTATCTCCAAATACCATCACATTTGGCATTAGGGCTTCAACATATAAACTGGAAGGTCAAAATTCAGGTGAGAGGAACAGCCCTATGGATGGTTATGATTCAACACCTTATTGTGATTCAACCTACTTATGAGTCTCACTCTAGGCAAAGGGAAATCCCAATGACTTATGATGATGTAAGATTGAAAATTAAAAGTTAGTAAAGTACAAACAAATCAGGTTTTATCTCAATGACATTGATGTATAATACAAACATATCCTTTTAAATATTTGGACTTTAAAAGCTTGCAATCCTGTAGGTTTTCCCTTTCAAAGCTATTAAGTTAATGTTATCTATAAATACAGAATATGTAAATGATAGATGGATACATAAAAAAATAGAAAATAATTATTTTTGTAAATAAAAATAAACTTTAATAAATTACACTTTCATGTTTAATATATTAAGCTGTCTCTTTTATGTAGGAATAATTAATGATTAATCAAAACATTTAGTTTTTAAAACTTTATAATAGACAAAACTCTTTTCTTCAAAACTGTATATTTTCTAGTAGATATTGCCAAATGTGAATTTGAATATCCCTGATTAGTAAATTACCTTTGAATGCATGAGTGAAAGGCATAACAGCCATTGCGTTTAATAAATAATACTTTTTTATAAAGGTGTTCTCTAAACAACATCAACTATTTTCTTTTTTTTTAAGATTTTTTTTTTTTAAGATTTTATTTATTTGACAGAGACAGACACAGCTAGAGAGGGAACACAAGCAGCGGGAGTGGGAGAGGGAGAATCAGGCTTTGCTGAGCAGGGAGCCCGATGTGGGGCTCAATTCCAGGACCCTGGGATCATGACCTGAGCCAAAGACAGACACTTAACGACTGAGCCACCCAGGCGCCCCGACATCAACTATTTTCATTAAAAAAAGCTCTATTTCATAGACTCTGAAACCATTATTTCCAGCAATATCTTCTGTTGTCATTTGAAAGCCTATATTATCAATTGCAAAATAATGATAATAATTATAACATGTTTCCCTCCTCCTTTCAAAACTCATCATTTTTCCTCCTATAGAGTTCCTTGTTATAGAATTATATGAATAGTGTTAATATTTACATGCCACTAGCCAACTAATTAGTTATCTAGATTATTAGCCTAAATAAAAGCAGCAACCATATCTTGCTACAATCAGCCTGATACCCACAAAATTAGAAAATGTCTGGCAGAAATTGATGTTAATTATGCCTAGATTGAATTAAATTCCCCAGAATTTTGTTTATTATTTATGAAGTATTAAAATTGGAAGGAAAAAAAAGTCCTTAAGTTTATCTAAATGTGAAGGGTGAGCTCAAAGAGAAATTACAGCTGCTCAAACTCCTAATGTAGTAATTAAAATGTTACACAAATGAAATGGAAAAAAAAAAGCTACACTAGGATGGTGGAAATCTTCCAGAAAAAATACTCATGGTAACCACAGAGAAAAAAATGGATAGTGAATACACAATAGAAAATGAGAAAGAAATCTAAACATGTCATTGAAGAAAAAAACACACACACAAGCAAATGGGCTGGATTCTATAATGAAAAGACATAGAGTGGTTGAATGGATATAAATCAATACCCCTTGATGTCTACAAGAATCTTCAAACCTAAAGACATTCACAAACTGAAAGTGAAAGAATAGAAAAAGATATACTGTGCAAATGTAAATCAAAAGAATGCTAGAGTCCTAACTCATTTTCATACACCCCTTCCCATTAAAAAAAATTATATATATATATATGAATTTGGAGAGATTTATCTTTGGGCACGTTTTCTTATTCAGGCCTTATATGTCACAGTAAATAAAATCTCTCTTTAGAGATTTGGAATAAATGTTTATGAAGATATTAAACAAGGCCACAAGTGAATATATCTTAATGAAATCAAATTGATTACCGAATGCAATGTATCTCTGTTGAAGAAGCAACAGTGAAATGTAGCTGCAGAGAACTGGTAAGGGAAAGATGTATGCTTCAATTTGAATGACAGAATGACTTTTGAAGAATGAGACATTGAATATCAATAGGCAGGGGATGGAGAAGGCATCTGGGTGACAGGAATGACTTCAAGTACAAAGAGGATGCTGAAGAGAATACTGAGGCTATTCCAAAGATTAGAATGTGATACTAGATTTTGATGGACTTAAGAAACAAGAGAAAGTCTAAAGTAGCAACAGTTAGTCTTCAGCACATTAGGAAAGAACCTACTGTTTCTAAATAGAGGATATCATGGTCAAGTGCATTTTAAGGGGTTCTGTTAGGTAGAGGGTCTAATTTCAATTACTGGGTTTTGAAAATTGGAGGGGCAGTTACTGTGGTATCTCTTCCCATCGGATGGGAGCCCCCGGATGTGGGGTGACCCGATTGGTGGAAGCCAGTTGCCTACCCCCCCTTAAAGGGATCACCAGAGACAGAACAAAGGAGATAGAAGTTTACTGAATATACCACAGGGGGAGGCACGTAGGACAGCGAAGGTGAGACTCTGCCAGGAGGCAGTGGTAAGGGCTACAGTTATCGGAGTGAGGGATATGGGAGCATACGGAATTTTCCTTTTTTGGTGACTGTCCCTGGTTGTAAGTAGCCCATCGGTTAGTTAGGGCCAATGGCTATTTTGGGGTGGGTCGCTTAATGATCCTATGGGCATTCAGCTTGGTGGTCACTGTGGGCCATTTTGCCTTGATCAGTTTTCCATTCCTCAAGTCTGTTGCCTGAAAGCAGGCTCTACAGTTACACCTTCAGGACCCACTGAGGTAGGAGTCACATCTCTGTGTCACTGTGGAATGAGGATCAAGCCATCATGGCTCAGGAAGGCACCCCCATTGTTCTGTTGGCCAGCCGTGCCAACTGTGAAAGTGATGTGGAAGCCCATGAGCTTGTGTATTCTGGACCTGTGGTGGTAGTGGGAGCCCTGAGGACCTCAGAAAGGACTTTGGGGCCATTCTTCCCATGTTTTAAAGTGTAGTGTATGTTTGCAACCAAATAGCTTTATGATCTGGTAGTGTAGGGTCTGAGAAGGCCACAACCTTTCTTAAGATATTTTGGCCTCTCTCTGCCCCCTTCAGTTTAAACTGGCAATGTTCCTGCTAAGGTAATTATGTCCAATTCCAAAATTGTTTCCACATTTTAAGGTATTTTTTACAGCAACATCTCACTTCCAGGTACAAATTTTTCTCCGGGTCAGTTTGGGCTGCTATATAACAAGAACACCATAGACTGGGTAGCTTACACAATAGACATTTATTTCTCACAGTTCTGGAGGTTGGGAGATCTGAAATCAAGGAGATGACATATTTTATTCCTGCTTAGAGTCTGCTTCCTGGTTTGCGGACAGTTTCCTTCACACTGTATTACAGTGTATTAGTGTTTACATGGTGGAGAGAGAGAAAACCCTTGTTTATTCATTGCCTTATAAGGGCACTAATCCCATCCCATTATAAGGACTCCACCCTCATGACCCTCATGACCTCATCTAACTCTATCTCCTAAAGTCTCCACCTCCAAATACTGGCACATTGAGGATTAGGGCTCAATTTATGAATTTGGGGGAAATGCAGATATTCAGTCTATATTGCTTTTGGTGATTTTAAGCAAAAATTAAAATGAAATCAACAGTGCATGTAAAACATAAAGCGCAGTGCCTAGCACTTAGTAAGCATTCCAGCATTACCCAGAGTGTGAATTATAACATGGAATGGGCAAATACAAAGAGTCTTATTAATTACATATATTCTAGAAGGACACATGTATCTTAAGGAAACTGAGTAAGTAGAATATGCAATAAAGTGATTGCATACTAATGGTTTTTGATTTGATGGCATGAATATGATTTTCAAAAATATTGCTAATCTATTTTTATTTTTACTCATACCAGTTTTTTCTGTGTATTATGCACATTTTTTAAAATATATTTTTCTTTAGAATATATACCTGAGCCAGCTATTAGTTTTTTTTTTTTTAAGATTTTATTTATTTATTTGAGAGAGACAGAGAGAGCATACACATGAGTGGGGGGTGGGGGAGATAGGGAGAAGCAGACTCCCCACTGAGCAGAGACCCACCCCCCCACATGGGGCTCAATCCCAGGACCCAGGAATCATGACCTGAGCTGAAGGCAGACACTTAACTGACTGAGCCACCCAGGCACCCCAGGTAACTGTTAGTTTTCATGGAAATTTTAATATACAAATTTTAAGACACAATGTCAATTCTACATGTCATGACTTTTAGAGAAAAGACATTTCGTAACAGTCGACCTGCAATTTAGAGCACTCTCTACACAAGTAGTGTACATCAAAGTATTCCAACATTTTTTTTTTTAAGATTTTATTTATTTATTTGACAGAGAGAGAGCACAAGTAGGCAGAGTGGCAGGCAGAGGGAGAGGGAGAAGCAGGCTTTCCACTGAGCAGGGAGCCAGATACAGGGCTTGATCCCAGGACCCTGAGATTATGACCTGAGCTGAAGGCAGCCGCTTAAACGACTGAGCCAACCAGGCGCCCCAGGATTTACTCTTAACAACTTTCCTAAGTACCATACAGCAGTGTTAACTATAGTCATCCATTTCATCAGGTTATATATTTCTTCTACTTATGTATCTTGATTACTGGAAGTTTGTACCTTTTGCCCACCTTAATCAAATTTCCCATTCTGGGCTCTTTATTTTGTTTGCTCTACATAATGTCATAGCCAAGATTTTCCAGTAAAGAATAATTTCTTGAAAAATAAACATCTCTTCAGCAAAATCTCAACTAGCATAATTAGCCTTCTTGATGCAGGTTTGATGAGAAAGTACATTTAATTTTGAGCTTAATAAAAGTATCTCTAGAAAACTCAAGAGGAGAACAATTATGTTAAAAATAAAGTTCTTGGGGTGCCTGGGTGGCTCAGTCGTTAAGCGTCTGCCTTCTGCTCAGGTCATGATCCCAAGGTCCTGGGATCGGGCCCCACATCGCACTCCCTGCTGAGCAGGGAGTCTGTTTCTCCCTATCCCACTCCCCCTGCTTGTATTCCTTCTCTCATTGTGTCTCTCTCTGTCAAATAAATAATAAAATCTTTAAAAAAATAAAGAAAGTTCTCAAATTCAGAAATGTGTCTGGTTTGAAGACCAAAACGTTGGGCATCATCAATATAACAATAATAAAGATATGGGGTTGAGACAATATATAAAATCAGAGGAAAAGAGACTCAGGGTAGGAATGTAAGGAATGGCAATATCTAATACGTAATGAATTTAAGGAATGGCGATATCTAATATGTAATGAATAAACAATGATCTTCTCTAGATATAGAAGTATCACAAAGAATGCATGTAAGGGTCAATTAAGGTTATAGTTTCAAATTCACAGTAAGAATTTTGTACTTAAGCTGCATTTTGTAAAGGAGGAAAAGTTACATAATGGTGGATAGAAAGAACATGGAAAAAAAAAAAGAAAGAACATGGCAGCTGAAGTGACATGATATAATAAAGATGGGTCATTAAATATTTCAATTTCCTCTGCATATAAATTTCATTAACTAAAATAAATGTTTTTATTATATGTTTAAAATATATACTAGTAGTAAGTAATCTTGCAAAATTATAATTTAGTAAGAGATAGATCTAACATTTTGTCTTTGAAATGGTGTATATGTCTGGATTTTTTTTTTTGTTTTTTTATGTTTTCAGGTGTTTCTTGTTTTGTTTGCTCTACATAATGTCATAGCCAAGAGCTTCCAGTAAAGAATAATTTCTTGAAAAATAACTGAGAGTAAACATCTATTCAGCAAAATCTCAACTAGCATAATTAGCCTTCTTGATGCAAATTATTTGTTATTTTGAATTATTACAAATTTAATACTGAACATAATTTGCAGAGTCTTTACAACATTAATCAAGTGAACTTTTGGGGCATACATTTATTTAACTGAAACAAAAATGTTTTGGTTTATTACATGTTAGAGATACATGTTAATTATTTATTGAGCACTTACTATGTGCCAGACATTATTTTATGCCTTTAACTTTATGTTCCTTTATTTTAAGTGCTTGTACTCTATGAAGTAGTGTTAATCCACCTTTACTTGGGAGGAAACTAGAATTTAGACAGAATAATTAGCCTGAGGTCACACAGTTATAAAGTAGCATAACCAAGAAGTGAGATCTTATTAACTATAACATATATATTATAATATAAACATTGAATATAGATATATCCCATTCCCGGATCAAAATATATGCTATTTTTAACACTCCGAAGGCTCCCTCATTCTTCTTCCCAGTGAATATCTAATGCTTCCAAAGGTAATCACAATTTGAACCTCTATTACTATAGATAAGTTTTACCTAAATTTGAAATGCATATGAACGGAATTGTAGAATATGCGCTTGTTTTGTTCTGGTTTCTTTCATTCTTTATCATGTCTGTAAGATTCGTTTATGATATTAGATGTAGTTCATTCTTTTTGTTGTTGTATATTATTACACTGTACAAATATTAGAGTTCATCCACACTACTAGTAAGAAAAAAACTTTTTCCAGTTTGGGGTAATTTTATTTTATTATTTTATTTTATTTTATTTCATTTTATTTTTTATTTTATTTTTTTATTGTTTTAGAGAGAGAGAAAGCATGTGAGTAGGGTGGGGAAGGGCAGAGGGAGAGGAAGAGAGAATCTTAAGCAGGCTCTACGCTCAGAGCAGAGCCCCATGTCAGGCTCGATCTCACAACCCTGACATCTTGACTTGAGCCGATATTAAAAGTTGGATCAGCTTAACTGACTGAGCCATCCAGGCACTCCTGGGGTATTTTTACATAAAGTTGCTGTAAGCATTTTGTAGTTGTTTTTGGTTAATATAAGCAATGCTTGAAATTTTGGATGCAGCAAATTTCTGAATACTATTTTTTTAGAATTAATATAGAATTCTATACTAATTAGAATTGTTTTAAGTTTTCTCCTATTCCTGAATTATCTCAATTCCCTCCAGCATTATTTACTATTACCACATTGGTCCTTCTATTTGTTATTTTAAATTTTTCTCATACATTAACTCATCGTTAGTTGTCTGTCCTTATTTTTGAATAAAGTATATATAGTTTTAATATAGATAGTTTTAATGGATTATTTTTGTAGACACCCATCAGATTTCTTTATTGTACAATTGGATGGTTGACATTGGATGTAAACAATAATTTACTCATAACTGTAGTGTGAATAGAAAACTGACCGGTGTAATAAGGGAAGTTTTCACATGTTAAATCATAGATTTTGCCCCTGGGCATTATATCCACATTAGGTGTTCAGACCCTACAATATAGTCAGTCAGTCTTCACCCACTTCTTTGGTTCCAACCTGTAGTATATATTCCCCATCACACTGAAGGTGAGTGAGTAGATATTGGGAGCATATGTACAGATATTTGCTTACATAGCATCATTATTTCTAACTTAATTCCCACTTTTTTTTTCTCTTTCTGAAACTTTCTGGAACTTTGAATGGGAGTGTGATTTTCATTGCCCATGTAGACTTTTCTTTTAAAGCTGTGATTATACATTATAATTCCATATGTATTTTTTCAAAAATTTATCATTTTGTCTTTTTAAATAAGTTTTTATTTAAATTCCAGTTAGTTAACATACAGTGTAATATTCATTTCAAGGGGCGCCTGGGTGGCTCAGTTGGTTAAGCAACTGCCTTCGGCTCAGGTCATGATCCTGGAGTCCCGGGATCGAGTCCTGCATTGGGCTCCCTGCTCAGTGGGGAGTCTGCTTCTCCCTCTGACCCTCCTTCCTCTCATGCTCTTTGTCTCTCATTCTCTCTCTCTCAAATAAATAAATAAAAAATCTTTAAAAAAAATATGCGTTTCAAGTGTACAATTTAGTGATTAAACACTTACATACAACACCTGGTGCTCATCACAAGTGCCCTCCTTAATCCCCATCACCTGTTTAACCGCCCCCCCCACCTGCCTCCCCTCTGGTACCATCAGTTTATTCTCTATACTTAAGAGTCTGTGTCATGGTTTCCCTCTATTTTTCTTCTATGATCGTTTGTCTTGTTTCTCAAATTCCACATATGAATGAAATCAATGGTGTTTGTCTTTCTCTGACTGACTTATTTCACTTAGCCTAATACTCTGTAGCTCCATCCATGTCATTGCAAATGGCAAGATTTCATTCTTTTTGATGGCTATTCCAATGTGTGTATACACACACACACACACACACACACACACACTTTGGTGTATATATATACTACATCTTCTTTATCCATTCATCAGTCAATGGACATTTAGACTTTCCATAATTTGGCTATTATAGATAATGCTACTATAAACATTGAGGTGCATGTACTCCTTCAAATTAGTATTTTTGTATTTGTATTTTGGGGTTAAATACCTAGTAGTGCAATGGCTGAGTCATAGGGTAGTTCTATTTTTTTTTTAATTTTATTCTAACGTTAGTCCCCATAATTACATCATTAGTTTTAGATGAAGTGTTCCATGATTCATTGTTTGTGCACAACACCCAGTGCTCCATGCAGAATGTGCCTTCCTCAATACCCACCACCAGGCTAACCCATCCTCCCACGCCCCTCCCCTCTAGAACCCTCAGTTTGTTTTTCAGAGTCTATCGTCTCTCATGGTTCGTCTACCCCTCCGATTTCCCCTGCTTCATTCTTCCCCTCCTGCTACCTTCTTCTTCTTCTACTTTTTTTTTTTTCTTAACATATATTGCATTATTTGTTTCAGAGGTACAGATCTGAGATTCAACAGTCTCGCACAATTCATAGTGCTTACCAGAGCACACACCCTCCCCAGTGTCCATCACCCAGTCACCCCATCCCTCCCACCCCACCCCCCACTCCAAAAACACTCAGTTTGTTTCCTGCAATTAAGAATTCCTCATATCAGTGAGATCATATGATACATGTCTTTCTCTGTTTGACTTATTTCACTCAACATGATACCCTCCAGTTCCATCCACGTTGTTGCAAATGGCAAGATCTCATTCCTTTTGATGGCTGCATAATATTCCATTGTATATATATACCACTTCTTCTTTATCCATTCATCTGTCGATGGACATCCTGGCTCTTTCCACAGTTTGGCTATTGTGGACATTGCTGGTATAAACATCGGGGTACACGTACCCCTTCGGATCCCTACTTTTGTATCTTTGGGGTAAATACCCAGTAGTGCAATTGCTGGATCATATGGTAGCTCTATTTTCAACTTTTTGAGGAACCTCCATACAGTTTTCCAGAGTGGCTGCACCAGCTTGCATTCCCACCAACAGTGTAGGAGGGTTCCCCTTTCTCCGCATTCCCGCCAACATCTGTCGTTTCCTGACTTGTTAATTTTAGCCATTCTGACTGGTGTGAGGTGGTATCTCATTGAGGTTTTGATTTGGATTTCCCTGATGCTGAGCGATATTGAGCACTTTTTCATGTGTCTGTTGGCCATTTGGATGTCTTCTTTGGAAAAATGTCTGTTCATGTCTTCTGCCCATTTCTTGATTGGATTCTTTGTTCTTTGGGTGTTGAGTTTGATGAGTTCTTTATAGATTTTGGATACTAGCCCTTTATCTGATATGTCATTTGCAAATATTTTCTCCCATTCTGTCGGTTGTCTTTTGGTTTTGTTGACTGTTTCCTTTGCTTTGCAAAAGCTTTTTATCTTGATGAAGTCCCAATAGTTCATTTTTGCCCTTGCTTCCCTTGCCTTTGGCGATCTTTCTAGGAAGAAGTTGCTTCGGCTAAGGTCAAAGAGGTTGCTGCCTGTGTTCTCCTTTAGGATTTTGATGGACTCCTGTCTCACATTGAGGTCTTTCAATCATTTGGAGTCTATTTTTGTGTGTGGTGTAAGGAAATGATCCACTTTCATTCTTCTGCATGTGGCTATCCAATTTTCCCAACACCATTTGTTGAAGAGACTGTCTTTGTTCCGTTGGACATTCTTTCCTGCTTTGTCAAAGATGAGTTGACCATAGAGTTGAGGGTCCATTTCTGGGCTCTCTATTCTGTTCCATTGATCTATGTGTCTGTTTTTGTGCCAGTACCATGCTGTCTTGATGATGACAGCTTTGTAATGGAGCTGGAAGTCGGGAATTGTGATGCCGCCAGCTTTGCTTTTCTTTTTCAACATTCCTCTGGCTATGCGGGGTCTTTTCTGGTTCCATACAAATTTTAGGATTATTTGTTCCATATCTTTGAAAAAAGTGGATGGTATTTTGATAGGGATTGCATTGAATGTGTAGATTGCTCTAGGTAGCATTGACATCTTCACAATATTTGTTCTTCCAATCCATGAGCATGGAACGTTTTTCCATTTCTTTGTGTCGTCTTCAATTTCTTTCATGAGTATTTTATAGTTTTCTGAGTACAGATCCTTTGTCTCTTGGTTAGATTTATTCCTAGGTATCTTATGGTTTTGGGTGCAATTGTAAATGGGATCGACTCCTTAATTTCTCTTTCTTCTGTCTTGTTGTTGGTGTATAGGAATGCCACTGACTTCTGTGCATTGATTTTATATCCTGCCACTTTACTGAATTCTTGTATGAGTTCTAGCAGTTTTGGGGTGGAGTCTTTGGGGTTTTCCACATAAAGTATCATATCATTTGCAAAGAGTGAGAGTTTGACTTCTTCTTTGCCGATTTGGATGCCTTTGATTTCTTTTTGTTGTCTGATTGCTGTGGCTAGGACTTCCAAAACTATGTTGAATAGCAGTGGTGATAGTCGACATCCCTGCCGCGTTCCTGACCTTAGGGGGAAAGCTCTCAGTTTTTCCCCATTGAGAATGATGTTCGCTGTAGGTTTTTCATAGATGGCTTTTATGATATTGAGGTATGTACCCTCTATCCCTATACTCTGAAGAGTTTTGATCAAGAAAGGATGCTATACTTTGTCAAAAGCTTTTTCTGCATCTATTGGAGGATCAGATGATTCTTGTTCTTTCTTTTGTTAATGTATTGTATCACATTGATTGATTTGTGCATATTGAACCAACCTTGCAGCCCAGGGATAAATCCCACTTGGTCATGGTGAATAATCCTTTTAATGTACTGTTGGATCCTATTGGCTAGTATTTTGGTGAGAATTTTTGCATCCATGTTCATCAGGGATATTGGTCTGTAATTCTCCTTTTTGATGGGGTCTTTGTCTGGTTTTGGGATCAAGGTAATGCTGGCCTCATAAAATGAGTTTGGAAGTTTTCCTTCCGTTTCTATTTTTTGGAACAGTTTCAGAAGAATAGGTATTAATTCTTCTTGAAATGTTTGGTAGAATTCCCCTGGGAAGCCATCTGGCCCTGGGCTTTTGTTTTTTGGGAGATTTTTGATGACTGCTTCAATTTCCTTAGTGGTTATAGGTCTGTTCAGGTTTTCTGTTTCATCCTGGTTCAGTTTTGGTAGTTGATACATCTCTAGGAATGCATCCATTTCTTCCAGGTTATCGAATTTGCTGGCATAGAGTTGCTCATAATATGTTCTTATAATTGTTTGTATTTCTTTGGTGTTGGTTGTGATCTCTCCTCTTTCATTCATGATTTTGTTGATTTGGGTCATTTCTCTTCTCTTTTTGATAAGTCTGGCCAGGGGTTTATCAATCTTGTTAATTCTTTCAAAGAACCAGCTCCTAGTTTCGTTGATCTGTTCTACTGTTCTTTTAGTTTCTATTTCATTGATTTCTGCTCTGATCTTTATTATTTCTCTTCTCCTGCTGGGTTTAGGCTTTATTTGCTGTTCTTTCTCCAGCTCCTTTAGGTGTAGGGTTAGGTTGTGTACTTGAGACCTCTCTTGTTTCTTGAGAAAGGCTTGTATTGCTATATACTTTCCTCTTAGGACTGCCTTTGCTGCATCCCAAAGATTTTGAACAGTTGTGTTTTCATTTTCATTGGTTTCAATGTATTTTTTTAATTCTTCTTTAATTTCCTGGTTGACCCATTCATTCTTCAGTAGGATGCTCTTTAGCCTCCATGTATTTGAGTTCTTTCCAAATTTCCTCAGGTGATTGAGTTCTAGTTTCAAAGCATTGTGATCTGAAAATAGGCAGGGAATGATCCCAATCTTTTGGTACCGGTTGAGACCTGATTTATGAACTAGGATGTGATCTATTCTGGAGAATGTTCCATGGGCACTAGAGAAGAATGTGTATTCCGTTGCTTTGGGGTGGAATGTTCTGAATATGTCTGTGAAGTCCATTTGGTCCAGTGTGTCATTTAAAGTCTTTATTTCCTTGTTGATCTTTTGCTTAGACGATCTGTCCATTTCAGTGAGGGGGGTGTTAAAGTCCCCCACTATTATTGTATTGTTGTCAATGTGTTTCCTTGCTTTTGTTATTAATTGCCTTATATAACTGGCTGCTCCCATGTTAGGGGCATAGATATTTACAATTGTTAGATCTTCTTGTTGGATAGATCCTTTAAGTATGATATAGTGTCCTTCCTCATCTCTTATTACAGTCTTTGGTTTAAAATCTAATTTGTCTGATATAAGGATTGCCACCCCAGCTTTCTTTTGGTGTCCATTAGCATGGTAAATGGTTTTCCACCCCCTCACTTTCAATCTGGGGGTGTCTTTGGTTCTAAAATGAGTCTCTTGCAGACAGCATATCGATGGGTCTTGTTTTTTAATCCAATCTGATAGCCTGTGTCTTTTGATTGGGGCGTTTAGCCCATTTACATTCAGGGTAACTATTGAAAGATAGGAATTTAGTGCCATTATATTGCCTGTAAGGTGACTGTTACCGTATTTTGTCTGTGTTCCTTTCTGGTCTATGTTGCTTTTAGGCTCTCTCTTTGCTTAGAGGACCCCTTTCAAGATTTCCTGTAGGGCTGGTTTTGTGTTTGCAAATTCCTTTAGTTTTTGTTTGTCCTGGAAGCTTTTTATCTCTCCTTCCATTTTCAACGACAGCCTAGCTGGATAGAGTATTCTTGGCTGCATATTTTTCTCATTTAGTGCTCTGAATATATCCTGCCAGTCCTTTCTGGCCTGCCAGCTCTCTGTGGATAGGTCTGTTGCCAATCTAATGTTTCTACCCTTGTAGGTTACATATCTCTTCTCCCGAGCTGCTTTCAGGATTTTCTCTTTGTCTATGAGACTCGTAAGTTTTACTATTAGATGTCGGGGTGTTGACCTATTTTTATTGATTTTGAGAGGGGTTCTCTGTGCTTCCTGGATTTTCATGCCTGTTTCTTTCCCCAAATTAGGGAAGTTCTCTCCTATAATTTGCTCCATTATACCTTCTGGCCCTCTCTCTCTTTCTTCTTCTTCTGGGATCCCAATTATTCTAATGTTCTTTCGTCTTATGGTATCGCTTATCTCTCGAATTCTGCCCTCATGATCCAGTAGTTGTTTATCTCTCTTTTTCTCAGCTTCTTTATTTTCCATCATTTCATCTTCTATATTACTGATTCTCTCTTCTGCCTCATTTATTCTAGCACTTAGCGCCCCCATTTTTGATTGCACCTCATTAATAGCCTTTTTGATTTCTACTTGGTTGGATTTTAGCTCTTTTACTTCTCCAGAAAGGGTTTCTCTAATAACTTCCATATTTTTTTCAAGCCCAGCTAGTATCTTTAAAGTGATGCTTCTGAACTCTAGATCTGACATCGTACTAATGTCCGTATTGAGTAGGTCCCTGGCAGTCCGTACTACCTCTTGTTCTTTTTGTTGAGGTGATTTTTTCCGTCTCGTCATTTTGTGCAGAGAAGAATAGATTAATGAGAGAACAAAATGCTAGCAGAGTAACCACGTCCCCAGAAAATATACTTTAAACAAATCGGAAAAGACCTGAAGCAGTGGGATAAGAAAGGGAAAGAGAGAAAAAAAAAAAAAAAGGAAAAAAGGAAAAAGAAAAAGATAAAGATAAAAACAAAAAGAAACAAAACAAAACAACAACAACAAAAGAAAAACCAGAATGTGATCAAATATGATCTATATGGTATATAGATCAGTGCCACACACTAGATTTGGGGTGTATTTTGGTCTTTTAGAAGAAAGTGCCTCCCAAAATTTTAAAGAAAGAAAAACTTATATATGTACAAAAATAAGGGTTGATATGATGAAGGGATGGAATATGACTGTAAAAATGGAAATTATAAAAAATTTTATAAAAGGAATTGATAAGAAGTTGTTTGAAAAAAGAAAGAGGAGGATTTAAAAAAGAAAAAAGAAAAAGAGAAAAAAAAAGGGAGAGGATGTGATCAGGCAGGGGAATAGAAAATACCATATACTAGAGATTTAGGGTATATTTTAATCTGTTAGAAGAAACTATCTCAAAATTTTAAAGAGAGAACAACTTATATATATATAAGCCAAAAATATGGGTAACTACTATGAAGGGATAGAATATGACTCTAAAAATGAAAAATAAAAATGTTTTTTTTTTTTAAAAAAAGGGATTGATAAGATGTTGGTTGAAAAAGGGAAAAAGAAAAATTCAAAAAGAAAAAGAAGAAAAAAAGACAGTTAAAAAAAAAATCAACTTTGAAAGACTACAGAATCATGGTAAAAAAAGCCATGGATTCTATGTGCAGTAGTCCCCTAGCGCTGGAGTTTGCCGTTCTCATTGATCGGTAAACTTGGTCTTGGCTGGCTGTTCTCGCTGATCTTCTGGGGAGGGGCCTGTTGCCGTGGTTCCCAAATGTCTCTGCCGGAGGCGGAATTGCCCCGCCCTTGCCCCCTCCCGGCTAAGTCATCTGCTCGGGTTTGCTCTCCGGGGCTTTTGTTCCCTGCGAGCTTTCCGTACAGCTTTGGAGGCGGAGAGTGAAAATGGCGGCCTCCCAATCTCTGCTCCGGAGGAGCCGAGAACTCGGGGCCCCGCTTCTCAGTGAGCCCCCAGAGAAAAGCCATCAGTCACTCCCGTCTCCCCGGTCTCCAGCTGCATTCCGTGCTCACCCGGCCTGTGACCGTGTGTTTCTATCTCTGGCACCCGACCCCGGGTGGAGTCTCCAAACCCAGCAGATCCCTGCGGTGCACTCCCGCGCGGCTCCTCCCGGGGGAGGAAGGTGAGTCTCCCCGGATCTGCCGCTTGTTGGGTCCCTGCTGGAGGAGCAGGGCCCCGACTGTGCCGCGGATCACGGTTTATGGCCACCCCGAGCTGAGAGCCCGCGCCTGGGCTCCGCCTCTGCAGCTGGCTTCCCTGCTCCAGTACCTGGGAGCTCTGCCACACTCAGGCACCCGCGGTCTCTCTGTGACCCCGAGGGTCCTGAGACCCCACTGTCCTGCGAGCTTCCACCCCCAGCTTAGCCTCCGGAGTGACGTCCCTCAGCGGAGCAGACTTTTAAAAGTTCCGATTTTGTGCTCCGTGGTTCTATCACTTGCCAGAAGTGGCCAACAGAGGCCCCTCCCCTGCCATCTATCCTCCCGAATATCACCTCGGATTCACTTCTCCGCACGTCCTACCTTCCAGAAAGTGGTCGCTTTTCTGATGAGAGGGTTGTTGCTCTTCTTTTCTTCGATCTCCTGTTGAGTTTGTAGGTGTTCAGAATGGTTTGATCCCTATCCAGCTGAATTCCTGAGAGGAGACGAAATCCAGGTCTCCTACTCCTCCGCCATCTTGCTCGAGTATGTGGTAGTTCTATTTTTAACTTTTTGAGGAACCTACATACTGTTTTCCTGAGTAGCTGTACCAGTTTGCATTTCCATCAATGGTATAAGAGCTTTCCCCTTTCTCCACCACCTCACCAACACCTGTTGTTTCTTGTTTTGTTAATTTTAGCCATTCTGACAGGTATGAGGTGATATCTCATTGTAATTTTGATTTGTATTTACCTGATGATGAGCATTGTTGAACATCCTTTCATGTGTCTGTTGGCCATCTCGATGTCTTCTTTGGGGAAATGTCTATTCATGCCTTCTGCCCATTTTTTAATTGGATTATGTTTTGGGGTGTTGAGTTCTATAAATTTTTTATATATTTTGGATACTAACCCCTTATCAGATATGTCATTTGCAAATATCTTCTCCCATTCCAAAGGTTGCCTTTTAGTTTTGTTGATTATTTCCTTTGCTGTGCAGAAGATCTGTATTTTGATGGAGTCCCAGTCATTTATTTTGACCTTTGTTTCGCTTGCTGCAGGAGATATATCTAGTAAGAAGTTACTGTCTGTGTTCTTTTCTAGGATTTTAATGGTTTTCTATCTCACATTTAGGTTTTTGGTCCATTTTTAATTTTTTTTTTTTTTTTTTTTTTTGTATAGTATAAGAAAGTGGTCCAGTTTCATTCTTTTGACATCTGCAAACTCTTCTGGTCCTCCCCACTACTGCTGTTTTAAATATATTCTCATGTGTCCGTATTTCCTGGTATTCCACTTGCATTTGGGAAGGTTTCAGTCTCCCCTTTTGAATTACTGTATTTAGGTTGTTTGTGTGTATGTCTGTGTGTGTATGTGTATTTTGATAACCATGCCAAATTTTGAACTTCTTAAGAGTAGAGAAGAAATTAGGCATGGGACTTTAGATTCAGTCATTTCAGCAGAATAGATATGAGGCTATCCTGGAAGGACCTGTGGAGAGCCTTTGTGTCTAGTGGTATGGATTCCCTTAACATTCACCAAAAAAGCCAACAAGATTTTTGAAAATGTTATTATACAAGCAGTAACACTATTCTCTTGGTCTAAATGGGGCAGTGATTAAATGAAATGAAGAAAAGTTGTCAGACTTCTGGGATTCCACAACAGGAATCAGCTTCCCAGAGGGTGTGAGCACTGCTCTAGCTAAGGGGCAATAGGATAGAGCCACCTCAGCAATATCATAGTTTGTTTGTTTGTTTTCTTTCAGAATTCCCTCAGTTATTCATCTATTTGTCCTGCTGTAGTCATTTAGCAGTCCCAGGTGTGCTAGGCATAGTGCTGTGCTCTTGTTATATAAAGCACATGATATTAGCACATGTTATTGAATACATAAATACAAATGATATATAATTCCTCACATCAATTTGTGAAATACAAATTTAAACAAATAAGCTATTACACAGAGTCTTTCTGAGAGAGAAGATATTTGCACTTTGTTTTGAAAGATGGAATTTCTCTGTTAAATAATCAGAAAAGATCATTCCTAAGGGAGAGATAACAAAACGCTCAAAAGGCAAGTGGTGTGGGCACCTGGGTGGCTCAGTTGGTTAAGTGTCTGCCTTCCGCTCAGGTCGTGATCTCAGGGTCCAGGGATTGAGCCCCCAAGTGGGGCTCCCTGCTCGGCAGGGAGTCTGCTTCTCCCTCTCCCTCTCCCTCTGTGTGTCCTCCCATTCTCTCTCTCAAATAAATAAATAAATAAATAAATAAAATCTTAAAAAAAAAAAGCAAGAGATGTAAAATAAGAAGTATGTGTAGGGAATGATGTTATTTTGCATCAACACATGTTTTGAAGCAGAGAATGGTAAGAGATGCAGTCTGTGATATAGGTAAGAGTCATGAAAAGTTATCTATTCATGCAAAATAACTTCCATAAAGACATCTTTGGCAGGTGGATGTAAACCTTTTGGGGTATCAGGCTTTTTTCACAGATTTAACAATCTCAAACACATACTGCAAAATATACATGTGTGTGTATGATTTATAAATCTAGGAGGACAGGGGCGCCTGGGTGGCTCAGTCGTTAAGCGTCTGCCTTCGGCTCAGGTCATGATCTCAGGGTCCTGGGATCAAGCCCCGCATCAGGCTCCCTGCTCAGCGGGAAGCCTGCATCTCCCTCTCCCACTCTCCCTGCTTGTGTTCCCTCTCTCACTGTGTCTCTCGCTGTTAAAAAATAAATAAAATCGTTAAAAAAAATCTAGGAGGACATTTGATAATTTATGAATTCTATGTTTATAGTATTGTTGTGGAGCGAATGTTTGTGTCTCCCCAAAATTCACATGTTGAAATTCTAACTCCTAATGTGATGGTATAGGAGGTAGGGCCTTTAGGAGGTAATTAGGTCTTGAAGGTGAAGCCCTTATGAATGGAATTATTGCCATTATAAAAAAGGCCCCAGAGCACTTTCTCTCTCTTTTTTCCACTATGTGAAGACATAGCAAAAGAATGAACCTGTTTATGAACCAGGAAGTGGGT
Source organism: Mirounga leonina (assembly GCF_011800145.1). Taxonomy (NCBI): domain Eukaryota; kingdom Metazoa; phylum Chordata; class Mammalia; order Carnivora; family Phocidae; genus Mirounga; species Mirounga leonina. Next base: position 12,312,171 of record NW_023270454.1, read on the forward strand.
CCAACCAAATACTAAATCCTCTGGCATATTGATCTTGGACTTCCCAAATAACAAAACTGCAATAAATGTCTATTGTTTAAGCCAACCAGTCTGTGATATTTTGTTATAGCAGCCCAAATGAACTAAGAATTGTTATGGAGAAGTGGGAGGTATTGCTGTGACAAATACCTACAAATGTGGAAACAACTCTGGAACTGTGTAAAGAGTAAAAGATGGAAGGGTTTTGAGGCACATGCCAGAAAAAGCCTAAATTAGCATGAACAGAATTTTAAAGGTGATTGCATGAGAGCTCAGGAAACAAACAAAAAACAAAAAAGAGCTACAGTGAAAGCTTCTATCATATTAGAAAATAAGTAGCCATAAGTAGAATGTTGGTAAAGTCCAAGCTGATGAGGTCTCAGCTGAAAATGAGAGACATATTATTGGAAACTGGAAGAAAGGCAATCCCAGTCATAATAATAAACACAGCTGAATTGCCTTTGTGTTCTGGTGTTTTGTGGAAGGTAGTAGTTTTGAGTGATCAAACTGGGAATCTAGTTGAGATTTCTAAGCAAAGTGTTGAAGAAGTGTCTTGGTTCCACCTGACGCTTTAGTAACATGTGAGAATAGAGAAATTAATGGAAGAATAGAATTGTTAAGTAAAAAAGAACCAGAACTTAAAGGTTTGGAAAATTTTCATCCTGTCCATATTATAAAAAATGAGAAAGCATGTTTGGAAGAGAACACTAAAGGTATGACTGACTTATCATTTGATAAGGAGATTAGTGTGTGTGTGAACCATGGACCTCGTCAGCCACCTCAGCTGAGGCCAGGGATGGGGATGGGGTTCTATCAGTAGAGATATTGCTGGGACTAAATGAAACTGAGAAAATGGGACAAAATGCAGAAAGACTGTCAGATTTCTTAGGCCCTAAAAACAGGACCATAGAGCTATTTGAGTGCAAAATACACTATTCTTCAGAAGGATCCCAAAGGTGATTCAGGGATCATCAGGGCTGCCACTCCCACTAAAGACCTAGAGTGCATAGGCCCCCAGGTACAGGGCTGCCTCCACTTCAGTTTCAGAGGGTGAGGCCAACATCCAGAGGCGATGTGGGGATGGAGCCATCTGGTGGATCCCAGAAGGTGCAACCCCCATCCTGACAACTGAAGCAGGCATGGGTGGGGTCACCTCAGAGAGCCTCCACATGGATAGCACCCCACTGAGTTGTGAGGGTGACACTGTTATCCAGTGGGTCCAAAAAACAGCATCTCCACTTCAGTGGGTCCAGAAAGTGGGATCTCTGCCCCACTGAGTCTGGAAGGCAGAGCATCTGGCCAAAGAGGATTATTTTTTAGCCTTAAGGTTTAATGAAATTTAGTGGAATTTGCTTGGTTAGATTTTTAGACTTACTTGGGACTCATTATCCCTTTCTTCTTTCTGATTTCATCCTTTGGGAATGCGAATGCCTTATTTTATGCTTGCCCCACACTGTATTTTGGAAGTACATAACTTGTTTGATGTCACATGTTCACAGATAAAGAGAAAACTTGCCTCAGGACAAATCATACCTTGAGTCTCACGCCATCTAACTTAGATGATTTTTAGATGATATTTGGAACTTTAGAGTTAATGCTAAAAGGAGTTAAAACTTTTGGAGCTACTGGAATAAAATGAATGTATTTTTCACAGAAGACAGAATAAATTTTGGGACACTAGGAATGGAATGTGACTGATTATGTGTGTCCCCCCAAAATTCACATGGTAAAATCCTAACCCCTGGTGTGATGGTATTAGGGGGTGGGGTGTGTAGGAGATAATTAGGTATTGGAAGTGGAACCCTCAAGAATGGGATTAATGCCCATATAAAAGAAACTGAGAGCTACATTTTCCACCATATGAGAACATTAAGGGAAGGCAGCATCTGTGAACCAGAAAGCAGGCTCTCACCAGACATTGAATCTGCTGGCATCTTGGTTTTAAACTTCTCAGGCTCTAGAACTGTGAGAAATAAATATTTGTTGTTTAAGCCATCCAGTTTATGGTAAGTTTTTTATAGCAGCCCAAACAGACTAAGACAAGTCTCTTAAGATAGATAGATCATTCATTTTAAGAAATGTGAATGAAGGCCTCTTTAGTAATTCACATTTGAGGAAGTGTACAACAGGAGAAATAAGATTGGAGAAGAGAAGACTTTGTCAGTAAATATTAAAAAGTGATTTACTTTTCAACTAGTTGATAAGCCCAGTGGGGAATTCAGAGACTTAAACAGTTCTTAGGTTTATATTGAGAGACTAAGTTAGTGATTATGCCACTAACAATATATAGAATGCAGGTCTCTAGTTAGGGAACCTGACCAGGGAGATGAAGAGTAACTTTGAAAACAGTCCAATGTAGGATATTGAATTGCTGACACTGAGTGTCTGCAATTTAGTTTTTATTACTCTGGCTTGCATCCGTTTTTTCCCTGGGTGGTTCTGATTTGTACCTGTTGTCCCAGTATACTTATTAATACTTTTCTCCTTTTGCTCTCAAAGGTTTGACAATAAATTATATGGTCATCTTGTTTAGTTAACATTTGGGACATGCTTTCTATGTTTCTACCAGTACAATAAAACAATACATGTATTGCTTCATATGATTCTCCTAGGCAATCTTAAGAGTTAAGTCCTATTACTATGCCCATCTTCCAAATGATGAAACTAAGTCTTCACATAACTTCACATAACTATATGATTCCTGCAGTCCAAAAGCAAACCCAAATTTCCTGACTCAGAATTCTACATTTTTTTATTATAGGGCTATACAGCATTTCCAATAATTTTTTAATGAATAATACTGTAAATACTGTATTAGATGTTCAAAGAAGAGTGTAATCAATGGGACCACAACACTGTGAGCCCATTTAATCAAAACTTCTATATAAATTAAAACAACCAGCTTAATTTGCCAATTTTGTGAGTTTTATTTTGCTTCTCAGATATCCTAAGCCTCAGATGTATTGGAAAGCAGCAAAAGGAAGGAAAAAAAAAAAAACTTACCACTAACTATGCATGAGGTAGTAGGTTTATTTTAAGAGAAAACATTTTTTTTAAAGATTTTATTTATTTATTTAACAGAGAGAGACACAGCGAGAGAGGGAACACAAGCAGGGGAGTGGGAGAGGGAGAAGCAGGCTTCCTAAGGAGCAGGGAACCCGATGCGGGGCTCGATCCCAGGACCCTGGGGATCATGACCCGAGCCGAAGGCAGACGCTTAACGACTGAGCCACCCAGGTGCCCCAAGAGAAAACATTTTAATTCAATAAGAAGTATAAGCAGACTCCTTAAGAGCTGGGCCTACATCTCATTTATTTCTGAAGCTCCAATTCCAAAGATAACATTGGTATTCAATAAAAATTTATCTGAGTATTATGTTGCTTTTGTTCCAACATATACACATATCATATATTGGGAAATCAATATGTACTTTTCTGAAATGGATAATTAAAACTATAAAAGGCATTTTTAATCATAACATTAAATCCTATATTCATGCCTTATTTTACTGTGATTTTTATGATTTCTCGTCCCGTTGGAGAAGCCTCAGTTTGTACTAGATTGCTATAACAATATGGGTAAAATTCAACAAGTTTACTCAAAATCTGGATTCAAAATAATACCATAATAGTGACTCAGGCCCACTAGTTAAAATGTAATTTTTATAAAAATATATTTATTATGAGAGATATACAGCAATTACAGAATTTCATTTATAGAGAGTTATTTTTTACTGATACAGAAGTTTTAATGATAGTGAAGCATACACGTGCTTTAATTTTGGAATGCTACACAGTTCCATGCTATATTACCCAGCCCGCATTGCTCCATTGGGTCTGGTCTTTCACAAAAGACAAAAATGTTATCAGTGTTAGACTGTATTATATAACATTTGAATAAAGAAATACTACAAAAAGAAATATAGTTGTAAACTCCTCCAAGAATTGTTCCTTGTGGTCCCAAACCTCAAAGTATTCTAAAAATGTACTGTGTATACATGTGCTCATTGAGCTTATGGGTTTTTTTTCCTTATTTACATAGTTTACTCTCACAACAAACTGAATTTCCTATGGGAAAGTACCTTGGCATATGATAGACATCCAATGCATTTCTTATGACATGTCTTGCACTATATGCAGACACTTCTATTATGTATGTGTTATAAAACTGTTTCAGTTGAAAGGTGACAAAATAGAGACCTTTTCCAGGAGGTTAACTGGCTTTTCCAGACAAGGATGCCTCGGTGGTGTAACTGGGGTACTTCGGCAAAAAAAGAAAAGAAATCTACAGATCTGGCAATTTGTTCTTTTTCTTCTACAATATACTAATATATTTATAACTGCATGTATGTATGTGTTCATCTATTTTTCTTTATCTATATATTCGAGTAATCTAACATATAGGAAACAGGTAAATTGAAAGGATTACTTCTACTTAGTAGGTACATCTTTCTAAGGAAAAAGGGTATTGTTTATACCTCTTTTACCCTGTCTTTTTGCATCTAATTACAGTATCAGAGAAGTTAGCTGTGGGGCAAGTTGAAGATCTCATTTCCAAAGAATTAGACACACTAGATAAAATGCTGATAGACCCTTGAATTTGAACTATGATAATGGCTTTCAATTCTATCTATGTATCATCATCTCCAATAGAATCTGCAAAACCCTAGAACTTCTGAGTCAGAATCTCTAAAGATGAAACTTAGATACATTACCTTAAAACATCTCAACAGATATGCAGCCCACAGTGAAAAACAGTGGGTTAGGATGATGCACATTAATCAGATTTTTCAAGTGATCTCTTAGTTGCAAATTTGATCGGATCCAAGGGGGATAGTACTATGTGAAAAGCAAACTTTCTGAAGGGAATTGCTATGTGTATATAGATTTCTCCTTGTTAAAAGGGAGTCCAGAAAGTCTCTATTACAAGGTGAGGAGAATATTTATCTTTACAGAAACTACCTTCAGCACATTTACTAAAATAAGTTAGTCAATTACTTTTTTGTAGCCAGACAAAAATTGTGAGATTAAATATAAAGATGAAAAAGAAGGGACAAATTAAAAAAGAAGAGATTTGTTCATAGGAAACTGAAATGCAATATCTGAATTAAAATTTGGTTCAATTGAAATTACAATGAGAATTACCCTGGAAAAAGCCAAACAAGTGTTTTAACTATAGGAATGCACATTTAAAAAAATGGAAATAAAATGCAAAGAAAGAAAATGGGAAATATGGAAGAAATATATACACATAAAACTAAAACTTGTAAGTAGAAATCTCTGAGGATGAAAAGATCACATCTGAAACTAAACAACTCTGATAAAAGCAATTAAATAAAACTCTACTGAGCTGACAAAAGACCCATGAAGGCATATAAAAATATGTTTCACTATAATCTGCAGGTCATTTAAGACATATTGGTGTGGAAAATGTTAAATTTCCAAGGTTAAAATAGTCGTTAAAAATCTAGATTTCTACAATCTCCAAAAAAGACAATGTATAAAGAGAAATAAAATAATACTGACTTTAGTGTTCTCTAGAGTTTTCAATTCTCAATTCAGTTGAGAACCGTGGGGAATATTAACTGAAAAATATTGTGAACAAAGCATTTCATTCATTTATAGACCAAGTTAACAGGAAGATTTCTGAAGTACATAACATAGTATCATTTGTAACCATCTGTAAATGCACAATTTGGTGGCACTACTTACATTCACAATGTCGTATAACTATCACCACTATCTATATCCAAAATCTTAAAAAAAAATCTTTTCATCCTCCCCAGCATAAACTCTGTACCCATTAAATAATAACTTCCCCCTTTCCCAAATCCCAACTCATGGTAACCTACTTTGTCTCTACGATTTGCCTAGTTCTTCATATAAGTAGAATCAAAATAGTTGTCCTTTGGTGTCTGGCTTATTTCTCTAAGCAAAAATTTTTGTTATTGTATTTTTTTTTGTTTTTTATTGAAGCATAATTAAAATACAGTGTTATATTAGTTTCAGGTGTACAACATGATTCACCAGTTCTATACATTACTCAGTGCTCACCACTGATAAGCTCACCAAACATCATCATTACAATGTTATTGACTATATTCTCTGTGCTGTATTATTCATCTCTGTGACTTACTTATTGTGTAACTAGAAGTTTGTATGTCTTAAACTCCTTTATCTATTTTACCTATCCCCCCCTCACCTCCCCTCTGGCAACTACCAGTTTGTTCTCTGCTTTTAAGAGTCTACTTTTTTTTTTTTTTAAGATTTTATTTATTTATTTGACAGAGAGAGACACAGCGAGAGAGGGAACACAAGCAGGGGGAGTGGGAGAGGGAGAAGCAGGCTTCCCGCTGAGCAGGGAGCCCAATGGGGGGCTCGATCCCAGGACACTGGGACCATGACCTGAGCTGAAGGCAGACGCTTAACGACTGAGCCACCCAGGTGCCCCAAGAGTCTACTTTTTTGTTTGTTTGCTTCTTTAATCATTTGTTTTGTTTTTTAGATTCCGCATATAGATGAAATCATATGGTATTTGTCTTTCTTTGAATTACTCCGCTTGGTATAATACCCTCTAGATCCATCCATATTGTTGCAAATGTTGTTACAGATCTCATTCATTCTTTTTTATGGCTAATATTCCATTGAATATATATACCTCACTGACTAATCTATTCATTTATTGATGGACATGGGTTAATTCTGTGTCTTGGCTATTGTAAACAATGCTGCAATAAACATAAGGGTGCATATATCTTTTCAAATTAGTGTCTTCATTTTCTTTAGGTAAATATCAGTAGTGAAGTTACTGGATCATATAGTGTCCTTTTTAAATTTTTTGAGGAATCTCCATTCTGTTTTCCACAGTTGCTGCACCAGTTTACATTCCCACCCAGCGCACAAGGGTTCCTTTCTATCCATAAGCAAACATTTTTAAAGGTCCATCTATGTTATAACATATATCAAGTAAGTATGATGCCTCTTGCTTTGTTCTTCTTTCTCAAGATTGCTGTAGTTATTTGGGGTCTTTTGTAGCTTCAAATGAATTTTTATTTTGTTTCTATTTCTGTAAAAAGTGCCATTGAAATTTTGATAGAAACTACATTGATCTATTGATCACTTTGCTTGTCTTCTTCATCAATGTGTATAATTGTCAGTGTATACATCTTTCACCTCCTTGGTTAATTTTATTCCTGAGTATCTTTTTTTGGGAGATGCTATTATAAATAAGATTATTTTCTTAATTTCTCTTTCTGCTCATTTGTAATTAGGGTATAGAAACACAATTCATTCTGTGTATTGATTTTGCATCCGGCAACTTTACTGAACTAGTTTATAGTTGAACCTGTTTCTAACAGGTTTTTTTGGTGGCATCTTTATGGTTTTATGTATATGATACTGTCATCTGCAAACACAGATAATTTTACTTCTTCCTTTGGATGCATTTTGGCTTTTTGTCTTGCCTCATTGCTCTAGCTAGGACTTCTAGAACTATGTCAAATAGAAGTGGCAAGAGGGGCATTATTGTTTTCTTCCTGATCTTAGAGGGAAAACTTTTAGCTTTTTATTATTGAGCTATTGTTAGTTGTGGGTTTGGCATATATGACCCTTATTATATTGAAGTATATTCCATCTATCTCCAACTTATTGAGAGCTTTTGTCATGAAAGGATGTTGAATTTTGTTAAATAATTTTCTACATCTGTTGAGATGATTATATGATTCTTATCCTTCATTTTGTTAATGTGGTATATCACTTTTATTGATTTGTGTATATTGAACCATCCTTGCATCTCAAGAATAAATCTTAACTTGATTTGGTGTATGATCCTTTTAATGTATTGTTCAATTCTGTTTGCTAATATTTTGAGAATTTTTGCATCTATGTTCATCAGGAATATTGACCTGTAATTCTCTTTTTGTGTGTGTGATGCCCCTGTCTGGTTTGATATCAAGGTAATGCTGCTCTTGTGGAATAAGTTTGAAAGTATTTCATCCTCTTCAATTATGGGAAAGAGTTTGAGAGGGATTGGTATTAGTTCTTCAAATGTTTGGTAAAATTCAGTGGGGAAGCCATCTGCTGCTGGGCTTTTCTTTGTTAGGAGGTTTCTGATTTACCAAATCAATCTCCCTCCTTGCAATTGTTCTGTTCTGATTTTATATATATTTTTTTATGATTCTATGTTGGTAGGTTGTATGTGTCTAAAAATTTACCCATTTCTTCTAGGTTGTCCAACATGTTGGTGTATAATTGTACATAGTAGCTTTTTATGATTCTTAGTATTTCTGTTATTTTAGTTGTAATGTCTCCTCTTTCATTTCTGATTTTATTTGAGTCTTATCTTGCCAAAAGGTCATTGATTATGTTTATCTTAAAAAAAAAAAGTTCCTAGTTTTGTTAATCTTTTCTAGCATCTTCCTAGTCTCTACACCATTTATTTCCACTCTGATATTTGTTATTTTCTTCCTCTACTGACTTTAGCTTAGTGTTTTTTCTCTTTTTCTAGTTCCTTGTGGGGTTTTTTTTAGATTATTTGAGATCTTTTTTCTTAATGCATGCATTTATTGCTACAGATTTCCCTCTTAGGACTGCTTTGTTGCATTCCATTTTAGTATGTTTCTGTTTTCATTTGTCTCAAGATTTTAAAAAATTTCCCTATTAAATTCATCCTTGGCCTAGTGTTTCTTCAGGAGCATGTTGTCTAATCTCCATGAATTTGTGAATGTTTCAAATTTCCTCAATTTTTCAAAATTCCTTCAATTTTCCTGGACTTGATTTCTAGTTTCATACCATTGTTGTCAGAAAAAATACCGGATAGGACTTTAATCTTAAATTTGTTAAGACTTGTTTTATGGCCTACCTAACATAATATCTACCTTGGAGTATGTTTTATGTCTACTTGAGAAGAATATATATTCACTGCTATTGGACGAAATGTTCTATGTGTCTATTAGATTCATCTGGTCTAATACATAGTCAAGTCCACTGTTTCCTTGTTAATTTTCTGTCTAGATCCTCTATCCATTATCAAAAGTGAAGTTTTGAAGTGCCTTGTTATTGTATTGCTGTTTATTTCTCACTCCAAATCTGTTAGTATTTCCTTTGTATGTTTAGCTGCTCAGATGTTGGATGCATAAATATTTGTAATTGTTATGCCTTCTTGATGAATTAACACCTTTATCATTATATAAGGACCTTCTTTGTCTCTTATTAGAGTTTTGACTTAAATTCTATTTTGTCTGAATAAGTATAGCTCTCTCTGCTCTCTTTAGTTTCCATTTGCATTGAATTTTTTTTTTTCATCTTTTCACTTCAGTCTATGTGTGTCCTTAAAGCTGAAGTGAGTCTCTTATAATTGGGTCTTGTTTTTTATCCACTCAGTCACTCTGTTATTTGATTGGGGGATTTAGTCCATTTACATTTAAAGTAATTATTAATAGATGTGGATTTATTGCTGTCATTTGTTAATTGCTTTCTCACTGTTTTTTAATATTTTTGTTCCTTTCTTCCTCTCTTGCTTCATTTCCTTATGATTGGATGATTTTTTAATTCATGTATGCTTTGATACAGTTCTCTTTATCTTTTGTGTATTTACAGAGGTTTTTATTTTGTAGTATCAAGATGCTTACATAAAATATAACAGCCTATTTTCAGCTGATAACAACTTAACTTGGTTGCATACAAAAGCTCTACATTTTTATTCTCTTCCTCAACATTTCATTTTTTCATATCACAGTTTATATCTTTTTATATTGTGTATCTATGGACAAATTTTTGTAGCCATTGTTATTTTAATGCTTTTGTCTTTTAAATTTTTTATTAATTATAAGTGATTTATACACCACTATTTCAATATGTGTTTTCTAAATTTAACTATATTTACCTGATGTTATTAACATCCTTTTGGTTTCAGCTTGAAGAACTCCCTTTAATATTTATTGTAAGGCTGACATACTGGTGATGAACTTCTTCAGCTTGTTTTGGAAAATATCTAGCTCTCTTTCAATTCGAAGGACAACTTTGCTGGGTAAAGTATTCTTGTTTGGCATTTTTTCCCCCGCATTTGGATATAACCCAATCCTTCTGTCCTGCTAGATTTCTGCTGAAAAATCCACCGATACTCATCTTATGGGGTTCCTTTGTACATAACAAGTCACTTTTTTTCTTGCTACTTTTAAGATTCTTTGTCTTTAACTTTTGACAGTTTAATTTTAATGGGTCTCTGGATTCTCTTATTTGATATTCTTTGGTCTTCCTACATCTATCTCTATGTCTCTTTTTTTGTACAGTTTTGGGACATTTTCAGCCATTACTTTTTTGCGTAAGCTTTCTGGCCCCTTTCTCTCCCTCTCTCTCTTCCTCTGGGATACTGTAAAGCATGTATTGTGTCCCATGAATCCTTTAAGCTATCATCACTATTTTTCATTCTTTTTTTCTTTTTTGATTTCTGATTGTATGATTTCTACTGTATTTGAGTTCATTGATCTTTTCTTCCATTTGATCTAGTTTGCTGTTAAATCCTTATGCTGAATTTTTCACTTCAGTAACTATTCTTCAGCCCTATGATCTCTGTTTGGTATCTTTTAATATTTTCTGTCAGAGAAATTCTCATTTTATTTATGCACTTCTTTCCTTATCTTAGTGAACATCTTTATGACTGTTATTTTGAACTATTTTGGGGTTAACAACTCATTTCTGCTTCTTTAAGGTCAGTTTCTGAACATTTTGTTCTTTTGCTTGTTTATTTTCCTTGAGACTCCGCATTGGTTTCTACACATTACATAAAATAGTCATCTCTCCCAGCCTTGACAGACTGGCTCATGGAGGAGATAAATCTTGTCAATCAGACTAGTGGTGAGCTCTTGGTCGTCTCTCAAACCTTTGTGTTTGTCCAAGCTGCTGTGTTTGTTCTTAGTGGCTTCCAATAGATTAGGGTATGCTAAATCTGTCGCTATTCCAAAGTTTTGGGAAATGCCCACACACCTGTTTAGGTTCCTGGAGAGCAACTACTTGCCTTTAGCTCCCTGATACAGGCTATTTGGGATCCTGACCTTCAGTCAGCTGCTGGGAAACTATGGATGTTAGATATGCAGCCCAACCCTTATCAGGGAGAAATCAAGAGCTATGTGTTTTTGCCTACTCACTCTGTGCTGAGACAGAGGGGATAGTCACTGGACATGCTTGTACACCCATACAGAACTGCCTCTTTAATATGTGTAGTCCTAGGAGACTCATAAATGCCAAGCTTCATTAGCTCCCAGAGCTAGGTGCTTCAAGAACCAGTTTCTTGTTTGGCAGCCCTAATAGGGTGCTAAGGTGTAAAAAAAAAAAAAAAAAAAACTTCTTCTAGGGAGAAGCTGGAGACTTGGTTTGAATGTGCCCACCAGCTCTTTCATGTTCCTAGGAGGATTCCAGTAAGCTCTACATGTAGGCTGATTAGAAGCCAGAACCTTAGGCAACAGATGAAAAAGTATGCATCACGTCTATTCCAGAAAGAAACTGGGAGATGTGTGTTTTTGTCTCCTTCTTCTTCTCTGAGGTCAGTGTTTTTCTGCAGGGAATATACATATACCCACTTAAAAACTGCTTGTTTGTTATAGTCCTGTGGGAGTTATGAATTCAAGACCTGCTGGCTGTGAGAGTTAGTTGATTTGGGAGTCTATCCTTTGGATCACAGCCAAAGGACATTGCTAGATGTGCGGACATCCTTCCAGGGAGAAGCTGATGGCTTTGTTTTATTGTTGGAAGAAGCTGGAGGGAGGCTATGGGGGAAGTGCCCATTAGCTTTTTCAGGCTCCCAGGAAGATCCCAGTCAGCACCCAGGAAGATGAAGGCTGATTAGAAGGCAGATCCTCAGACAGCAGCTATGAAAGTGTGCGAACTCCTTCCAAGAAGAAAGGGGAAATGAGTATTTTTGCCTGCTTTTTCTGCACTAAGCCCAGGGGATAGCTGTGGGAAGTGCTTGCACACCCATTTAAAAACTGCTTCTTTGTTTAGTTTGGTCCTATGGGACTTGGGAATTCTGAGCCCTATCACAACTTTCACAGCCAGGTAATTTGGTAGCCCATCCATCCCTTGGGTGACAGCCTTAGAAATTGGGGCAGTAGATGTGTGATCCAAACTCTTCACTATAAAGGAAAAAAAAGGAAGTTAAGCATTCCCTTCCAACTGTAAGGCACTGTGCTAGGGGTCCGGTTTAGAGTGTATCTCAACCTTTCCTACCCATTTCAGTGTGAGTGTTTTCTCAGTTGTCCAATGTGTTAGAATCATTCCACTAGTTTTCCAGATTTCTCTCAAATGGAACTGATCCATGTGTAGCTGTATATTTAGTGCATCAGTAGAGGGGAGGGAAATTCAGGAGCCTCTTATCCACCATCTTCACACTATTTATTGACTGTGATAACACATGAATCTACACATATGACAAAATTGATAGAATTACATATATGCACACACACAAATGAATACAAATAAAACTGAAGAAATCTGAGTAAAATCGTGTATTGTATAAGCATCAATATCCTGATTGTGACATTGTTCTATACTTTTGTGAGAAGTTACTGTTTGTGGAAACTGAGAAAAGGCTCAGTTATACAATTATATATTTATCTACAATTATTTTAATAAATATTTACATTATACATAAAATCATATTTTCTTTATCCATTCATCCATGGATGGGTACCTTAGGTTGATTCCATATCTGAACTGTTGTAAATAATGCTTCAATGAACATGAAAGTGAAGATTTCTTTTCAAGATAGTGATTTTGTTTTCTTAAATACCCAATATTACTAGATCATATTGTCATTCTATTAATTTTTTGAGGAAATCCCATACTATTTTCCATGGTGGCCCTGCCAATTTACATTCTCACCAACAGTGTGCAAGGGACCACTTTTTTTCCACATCTTTGCCAATGCTTTTTATCTTTTGGATAATAGCCATTCTAACAGGTTATGAAGTAATATTTCACTGTGGTTTTGATTTGTATTTCCCTTGTGATTACTGATGTTGAACATTTTGTCAAGTACCTGTTAATCATCTGTATATCTTCTTTGGAAAAATATCTATTTCAGTTCCTCTGCCCATTTTTAATTGGATTATTTGGATATTTTTCATTGAGTTGTATGATTCCTTCTATATTTTGTATATTAACCCCTTATCAGATATAAGATTTGTAAATATTTTATCCCTTTCAGTAGGTGGCCTTTTCATTTTGTTGGTTTCTTTTGCTGTTTATTTTGATGTAGTCCCATTCATTTATTCTTCTTTTGTTGCCTTGGCTTTTAGTGTCAAACTCTGAAGACATCACTTCCAAGACCAATGTCTAAGAGCTTACCATCTATAATTTCTTCTAGGAGTTGTATGGTTTCAGGTCTTACATTCAAGTCTTTAACCTTTCTTAAATCTTTAAGAATTTAATCCAATCTGAGTTGATTTTTGTGTATGGTATAAGATAGTAGTCCAGTTTCATTCTTTTATATGTGGCTGCCCAGTTTTCCCAGCACCATTTTTTAAATGGACTATCCTTTCCTCATTGTATTCTTGGAATCTTTGTCATAAGTTAATTTAGCATATATGCATGGGCTTATTTCTGGTATCTATTCTGTTCCATTGATCTATTTGTCTGTTTTTATAAAAATACCATACTGCTTTGAATACTATACCTTGGTAATATAGTTTGAAATCAGTGAATGTAATACCTCCAGCTATGTTCTTCCTCAAGACTGCTTTTGCTCTTTGGGGTCTTTGTATTTCCATACAAATTTTAGGATTGTTTTCCATATCTGTGAAAAATACCATTGGAATTCTGACTGGGATTGCAATGAACCTGTAGGTTGTTTTGTAGATGGACATTTTAATGATATTAATCCTTGCAATCCATGAACATGGATTTTTTTTTATTTATTTGTGTCATCTTCAATTTCTTTCATTAATGTTTTATAGTTTTTAGAGTATAGGTCTTTCATCAGCTTAATTAAATTTATTCCTGGGTATTTTATATTTTCTGATAAAATTATAAATGGGATTGTTTTCTTAATTTCTCTTTAGGATAGTTCACTGATAGTGTACAGAAATGCAACTGACTTTTATATATTGACTTTGTATCCTGTAATGTTACTAAATTCATTTATTAGTTCTAGCAGCTTTTTGGTGGAGTCTTTAGGCTTTTCTTATTTTTTTAATGATTTTATTTATTTATTTATTTATTTATTTATTTATTTATTTATTTATTTATTTGCAAGAGAGAGAGATAGAGAGCATGCAAGAGAGAGCAAGCACGAGTGGGAAGGGAGGATGGGCAGAGGGAGAAGCAGGCTCCCTGCTGTGCGGGGTGGGGTGGGGGGGCTGGATTCCATGACCCCTGGATCATGACCTGAGGTGAAAGCAGTTGCTTAACCAACTGAGCCACCTAGGCACCTCTCTTTAGGCTTTTCTATATATAAAATCATGTTATTTGTAAATAGTGACAGTTTTTATTTCCTCTGTTCTCATTTGGATTCATTTTATTTCTTTTTCACGCCTAATTAAATGCCTAGAGCAATTTATTATGTTGAAAATTGGCAAAAAGACATACCTGTCTTGTTCCTGATTTTAGAGGAAAAACTTCCAGTTTTTCACCATCGAGTATCATGTCAGCTGTGAGCTTGTCATATATGGCCTTTATATTGTTGAGGTACTTTTCCTCTATATCCAGTTTATTGAAAGTTTTTATCATGAATGAAAGCTAAACTTTGTCAGATGCTTTTTCTTCATCTAAGTTAAACATATGATATCCTTCATTTTGTTAATGTGTTATATAACATTGATTGATTTGTGTATGTTGAGCCATCCTTGCATCACAAGAATAAAGTCTACTTGATCATGGTGTATGAAACTTTCAGTGTAATGTTGAATTCAGTTTATTAATATTTTGTTGAAGATTTTTTTTAAAGATTTTATTTATTTTTTAGAGAGCGAGCGAGAGAGAAACAGCATGAGAGGGGAGAGGGTCAGAGGGAGAAGCAGGCTCCCCGCTGAGCTGGGAGCCCAATGTGGGACTCGATCCCAGGACCCTGGGATCATGACCTGAGCCGAAGGCAGACGCTTAACCATCTGAGCCACCCAGGCGCCCTTGTTGAAGATTTTTTGCATCTGTGTTCATCAGGGATAGTGGCCTGTAGATATATATATTTTTTTTCCTATAGTGTCCTGGTTTAGTTTTGGTTTCACAGTAATGCTGGGCTTGTAAAGTGATCTGGGATATGTTCCCTTCTATTTGTTAGAAGAGTTTGAGAAGGATTGGTATTAACTCTAAATGTTTGGAAGATTGCATCAGTGAAGCGATCTCTTCCTGTACTGTTGTTTGTTGGGAGATTTTTGTTTTGTTTTGTTTTAAGATTTTATTTATTTATTTGAGAGAGAGAGAGAGATTGGGGAGGAGCAGAGGGAGAGGAATAAGCAGGCTCTGTGCTGAGCACTGAGCTCAGAGCCCAATGCAGGGCTCCATCTCAGGACCCTGGGATCATGACCTGAGCCAAAATCAAGAGTCAGATGCTCAACCAGCTGAGCCATCCAGGCACCCCTGTGGGGAGGTTTTTGATTACTGATTCAATCTCCTTATTAATATTGGTATATTCAGATTTCCTGTTTCTTCATGATTCAGTCTTGGTAGATTGCATGATTCTAAGAATTTATCCAATTATTCTAAGTTGTCCAACTTGCTAGTGTATAATTGTTTATAATAGTCTCTTATAATCTTTTGTATATCTCTGGTACCAGCTGTAACATTTCCTGTCTCATTTATGATTTTATTTATATCCTCTCTTTTTTCTTAGTGAGTCTACTAAAGGCTTCTCAATTTTACCTTTTAATAATTCCAACTCTTATTTTTTGCTGTCTTTTTCTATCTATAGATCTGTTAAAATTTGCTTTATATATTTAGGTAGATGCATAAATATTTACAAATGTAATATGCTCCTGGATTGAGGAAAAGTTTCTTTGTAGGCTAAGTATCTTGTTCATTTATGACTAGGGAGCAAAGTGGGCATCAGCCTGAAGCATTATTCCTGAGTTCAAATTTTATGATTACTAGATATGTGATTAAATGATCATACACTTGGTTTCTTTTTTTGTAAAATGGAAATGAAATAAAATAATAATGTCTATTCCCTACTAAGGTTTTGATGGTTAAGTGAGATAACCCAGTTTAAATATTTAGGGCAATGCCTACTATACTCTATGTATTTAATAAATAATGATTATTATTATTTTTAAATATAACAAATATTTTTTTTTAACAACAAAATATACTTTCTTTAAACCAAACAAGAAAAAATGTTCTAAATAAATGGATTTGGAGGGAATCTGAGTGTTTATAGAGTGTTTGTTTGAAACACTGTTTCTTTGTGTGATCCCATATCTGTAGAAACATGTGCATGGTAATTTTGCTTTCACTTATCTTTTAGCAAGCAAGAAAAAAAGACAATACACATCATGAATTTCTAGACTTTTTTTCTAAGTCTTTTAAAGTAATTTTTGTCATCAATTTTTATCTAATATTTTATCTTTTGTCTGGTTCATTTCTCTGTCTTTCAGGAGCACAAGGCTTTGCATAGGAAACTGAATAACCACTTCCTTTTTCCTTTGAAATGGATACATTTCCTGGCTCCTTAATTTTGGCATTAGTATAAGAGGTATGAAAACTCTTTCAGATTTAATAATGTAAAACAAATTCTGTCAGAGACCATTTGTACTGAATAGTTTAAAAAGGAAAACTGCATAAAATCACTTCCCTTAGCACATTGTAAGGTGTTTTCTTTCATCCTATCTTTAACAAAAGAGCTATTTAATTAATTCTATATTTGTTAGCATTAGAGGCATGAATATATGAAATGGGCAAGATTGCCATAATAGTTTAATACTTTAAAAAAAATCAACTGTTTTTTAGAACAGTTTTAGATTTACAGAAAAATATTGCAAATATAGTGCAGAGTTCCCATATACTCCCATGCCCATTTTTTCCCTATAAGTAACATCTTATATTATATGGTACATTTTCACAATTAATGAACCAATATTGACACAAAGTCTATGTTTTATTCCAATTTAAAAATTTTTATCTAATGTCTATTTTTAGTTTCAAGATTCCATCCAGGATACCACATTACAATAAGCCACTATGCCTTCTTAGGCTCTTTTGTCTGTCTTTTTGATGACAAAAAGTCTTGTGGAGTTCTGACAGGTGTTTTGTAGAATATCCTGAATTGAGGCTTATCTGATTTTTTTTTCATGATTAGACTGAAATTATACATTTTGTAAAAACGTGCCATTTCATGACATCATATCAAGGGTACCTACTATTAACATGATTTATCACAATTGATGTTGACCTTGATCAGATGGCTTGGTAGCATTTGTCCAATTTCTCCACTGTAAAGTTACTCCCTCCCACTTTTTTTATATTGTACTCTTTGGCAGGATGACATTTTGCACAGCCCATATCTAAGGAATGGGGAACTATGTACTTCCCCCTAAATTCCTAACACCCACTAGTCCTTTTATTGTCTTATTACTGCCTTTTCCAGAATCTCACTTAAATGAAATCATATACTATATAAACTTTTCAGATTGGCTTCTTTCACTTAGCAGTATATACTTAAGTTTCATCTATGTCTTTTCGTTGGTTAATAGTTGTTGTTTTTTTTTAATTACTGAATGGTATCCTTCATGTTGGTATACCAGTGTTTATTCACTTACATACTCAAGGTCATTTCGGTGGCTTCCAGTTTTTGGTGATTAAGAATAGATCTGTTATAAACATTCATGTGATGACATTTATACTGAAAAATTTTCAGAATGTTTGCATAAATGCTCATGAGTATGATGGATTTTATGGTAAAATTATATTTAGCTTTGTAAGGAACTTACAAAATGCCTTCCAAAGTGTTTATACCATTGTGCTTTACCAGCAAGAATGAGAGATAAATTATTGAACACTACATCTGAAACTAATGATGTACTATATATTGGCTAATTGAATTTAAATTTAAAAAAGAAAAAAGAGTTACTCTTGCCCTGCATTCTTACCAGCAACTGGTAGTGTCAGTTTTGGGATTTTACCTATTCTTAGAGGTATGCAGCAGTATCTTGTTTTAATTTCCTAATAACAAATGATGCTGTTTGCTGTTTGCTGTTTGTACGTGTTCTGTGATGGGAGTATCTGTTCAAATCTTTTCCCCTTTTTAAAATTTGGCTTTTGTATTATCATTGTTGAGTTTTAAGGGTGATTTTTATATTTTAGGTTAGGTTTACTATCATATATGTGTTTTGCATATAATATCCTCAGGACCATGACTACTTTTTCATTCTCTTTACGGTATCTTCTACAGAACAGATGTCTTTAATTCTGATAAAACCCAATGTATCATCTTTTTTTTTTCTTTTATGGATCATGCTACTGGTGTTTTCTCTAAAAAATTGTTGCCAAAGCACCTAGACGTTGTTTTGTGTTTTCTTCTGAATGTGTTACAGAAGAATGTTTAGAATCCATTTTTAGTGAATATTAGTGGAAGTTGTAAGGTTTGTGTCTTTTTTTTTTTAAGATTTTATATTCTTTATTTTGAAAATTAGGCCAGGGAGAGCCCCACTTTGCAGGGGTGGGGAGGAGGTTATAACTTTTCAATCTACCAAAGAAATAATAAGAGAGAAATGTCACACAGGATCCTTTACATGTTATATTACTATCTGCATTTAGATTTCACGGTCTAGCCCAGAATCATAATTCACATAACAGCGAAACTCATTTCCCAAGGTCCGGGTGTGTTTGGAATAAACTTCACATGTCACGCCAAGAAGTTTTGCTGCCTCTTCTTCCATGAGGGCACCTGTGCACAGCAGAATCTTGCCCTGAGTCAGATACTTGATGGTTTCTGATGTTTTTCTGAGACACTCCTTGGAAAGGTAGGGGGGGATCTGCTATTAATGATGTCAAAACTATGTGCGGCAATTTTTTCAGATAAATCCAATGGATTACTGTAATCCTAGAAGATAAACTCCTCTCCGTACATGGCAAATCTTTTGTCATATTCAAAGATGTATACAGAAAAGTCTTCTCTGTGTAGGTCTCTCAGTTTCTGGTAGACACTGGGGACGCTCACACAGGTTATTCTGCCACCTTCTCCAGCAGCTGCAATAGCTTCCTCGCAAGTTGCAAAGGGATTTCCTGACTGTACCCAAACTGGCTCAGCTGTCAGTTCTATTATTCCAATGTTATATTTATCATCCCCACCTGGGTCGCTTTGTTGCTTCTGCTCAGCATAAAATTCCTGGAGGGCTGCTAAGGTGTGGGAAGACAGCCGGGGTATATCGTCATCATCAGAGTCACTCATTTCACGAATTGTTTATAACCTTGGCGCCCGGGATCGTCCACTCACAAGCCACCGGTTTGTGTCTTTTAATGTTTAATATTTCCAGTGTCATGTCAAGAAGATGATCTTTTATACATTGAATTGCCTTTATTGCCTTGGCAAAAATCAGGAGACTGTATTTGTGTGGGTCTGTTTCTAGGGTCTCTATTTTGTTTTACTAAAGTGTTTATTTTTTCACCAATACTATGCTGTTTTTTTTACTATACATTATGGTGAATCAGATAGCATGAGTCTTCCAACTTTGTTGTTCTTCAAAATTTTGTAGGTTAAATTTTTGACTTTTCCTTAAAACTTTAAAATCGATTTTCAATATCTACAAAAATGTTTCCTGGATTTTATTGGAATTGTGCTGTATCTATAGATCAATTTGGGAAGAAGTGACATTTTAAAGGTATTGTTTTCCAATCCATAAACATAGAATCTCTTTTTATTTAGATATCTTTGGTTTCTTTCATCAGAGTTTGTATTTTTCCACACATAGATTCTGTAAACATTTTGTTACATTTAAATCTAATTTTTTTGGAGCTAGTGGGAAGTTTTTAAAAAATCTCCAAACATTTGAGAATTTCTCAGCTATTTTTCCATTTTTAATTTCCTGGGTAATTCTGTAGTGATCTAAGAACATTTTGTATGTTTTATATTCTTTTAAATTTATTAGATTGTATTTATGACCCAGAATATTCCATGTGAGCTTGAGTGAATCTGTGTTTTGCTGGATGGAATATTCTAAAACTAAAGCTTATTGATAGTACTGTTCAACTCAGCTAAATCCTTACTGATATTGTGCCTACTGGATCTATCAGTTACTGCAAAAAAGGATGTTAAGCTCTCCAATTATAAAAGGGGGTTGTCTATTTCCCATTACATTTCTCTTAGTTCTTGTTTTCTATATTTTGACAGTCTGTTGTTAGATATATGTATATTAAACACTGTTAGATCCTCTAAGATAATTGAGTTTTTATCATTATCTATTTTTATCTCTGATAAACTTCCTTTTTCTGAATTCTGCTTAGTCCACTCTGACAATCTTATCCTTTAGTTGGTGTGCTTAACTAGTATATAATTGATATAGTTGGATTAATACCTTTTATATTTGTAACTTTTGTATTCATTGCACTTGTTTTTTGTTGTCTTTCTTTTCTACTCCTATTTTTCTGAATTCTCTGGTTTTAATTAAGCATTTTATGATTTCATTTTCTATTCTCTTTTAGCATATCACTTATACTTCTTTGATAATGTTTTTTAGGTTTTGCTTTATCATTTATACTATACATTTACAACTAATCTAATTCTACCTAAAGCAATGCTAGACCATTTCACATGCAGTGCAGGTGTAACAGTTTTCTCAATTTTCCCTTCTCTTCTTTATGACTTTGCCGCCATTTATTTCACATACCTATGTGGTATAACTACCCAATGCATTGTTATTATTGTTTTAACTACTAAATGATTAATATCTAGACTAATTACAAATGAGAAACTAAGGTATTTCTTTACCTTAATCCTTTTCCAACACTCTTCCTTGATTTTGATTTATATAGTTTTTCTTCTCCCTAAACTCTTTTTTTTTAAAACATTTTTTGCACTGCAGGTTTGCTGATGATAAATTTCCTCATGGGAACCTTTGTGTTTGAAGAATAATTTCACTGGATATAGAATTCTTGCTTGGTGAATTTTTTTTTTCCAACAGTTTAAATATTTCACTCCATTCTATTCTTGCTTTCATGGATTCTGATTTTTAAAAAGTCCACTCTTATTCTTATTCTTATTTCTCTATAGATAAGATCTTTTCCCCAAGCTTCTTTCAAGTTTTTCTCTTATTCTTGATTTTCCATAGTTTTAATATGACATGCCCAGGTGTAGACTTTTGGTATTTATCTTGCATGGTGTTTGGTTAGCTCTGTGTTTTTTGACTTTCATTGATTTTTGACAATTCTCAGCCATTATTACTTTAAATATTTCTCATATTCCTTTTTCTTGTTTCTTTTTCTGGTATTCTTGTTATATATATGTTATGATTTTTGTAATTGTTCCACAGTTATTGCATATTCTATTATTTTTCATTCGTCTTTTCTCTTAGCTTTTTCAGTTTGGGAAATTTCTAGTGGCACATCTTTAACCTCACTGCTTATTTCCTTGGCTATGACCAGTGTATTTATGAGCCCATCAAAGGCATTCTTCATTTCTTTAAGTATTTTGTTGTTGTGTTTGTTGTGTTTATTGTTACTAGCATTTTAAAACTACTTTCTTAGAGTAGTTTTTTTTTTTAAAGATTTTATTTATTTGACAGAGAGAAAGAGCACAAGCAGGGGGAGTGGCAGACAGAGGTAGAGGGAGAAGCAGGCTCCCCACTGAGCTGGGAGCCCAATGCGAGGCTCGATCCCTGGACCCTGAGATCATGACCTGAGCCAAAGGCAGACACTTAACCAACTGAGCCAGCCAGGCACCCCTACTTTCTTAGAGTTTTTATCTCTTTGTTTACACTACCCATATTTTTGCATGTTGTCTGCTTTTTCTAATGGAGCCCTTAACATATTATTTATATTTAATTTAAATTCTGTTTGATCATTCCAAAATATATGTCATCTCTGAATCTGGTTGTGATGCTTGCTTTGTCTCTTTAGACTATTTTTTTTCTGCCTTCAGCATGAGTTGCAATTTTTTTCTTGAAAGCTGGACATGATGTACCAGATAAAGCAAAAAGGCTAAATAGACCTTTGGTTTAAGGTTTTGTTACTTTGCCTTAGAATTGGGCTGTGTCTAATGTTTGCTATAGTTGTAGGTATCAGAGATGTCAAATTTTTTAGCTTCCTTTTTTTTTTTTTTGCCTCCTCTGTTGTCTTAGGCTTTTTCTTAATAACTTTTAGAAAGAGTCTTCACCTTTTAGCTCTCATAGCTATAATCTACTGCTAATATACTGGAAACTTATTAACGTAGTGTTAAGATATGAGAGAAAGGGAGCACTCTATAACTTTGTGATTAAATTTTAGTCTTTTGGTGGATTTTTGTCCATGGCCTGTGATCTTCACAAGTGTTTTGTAGCTCCCTCATCCCCTTAGATGAGACAGGAAGGCTAAAGGTGGTACAATTGGGTAAGTGCCCCATTCCCAAGTGAAATAAAGCTCTGATCAAATATTTTTCTTTGGAAAATAGACATTTGTTGTGAAGAATGTTCTGGGAATATTTGAAAATGGTGTCTTTGCCCTGCCCCATTCCAGAGCTATGAGGATGTCTCTCTTGGCTCTTCACTATTTAAACTTGGTAGGGTACCTGGAAATGAAACCCACAAAAGGGTAGCAGACTTCATTAGGTAATATCTCTTTTAAGGAGTTTTTTACTCTAATGCTAGTCTACACTCAGACCCTGGAGTTCATCAGAATTACTCTTAAAATGTTCCTACCAGTTTATCGCTTCAGTAACTTCTGCTCCAAGTAAGCAGATCCTAAGTGTGACCCTCTCTAGATTTCAGATGACAATTTGTTCTGTGACTTCAACTCTCTGATGGGTCCCAAATAAATCACTGATTTCAGTTTGTTTATCTTTTTTTCTTGTTTAAAAATTGTATGTGACAACTTTTAGGCTCTTATAATGTTAGAGACAAAACCAGAAGTCTGCCATGATATTTTTAGGACTTAAGCTAATCATGATGGGATCTGTAGGGACATTTCAACTAATTAGTTACTGCTGTCAACAAACTTAAAAGGAAACATTGTGTTTTATTTACATTGTGATTATTAATATTCCCTGGTGACAGTTACATTTCAGTTTTTATTTGAAGTTTATATATGATCTGAATATGTCTTCACATTTTGAAATACTGAAGGAATTTTGACACTTATATTCACTTCTACCAAACGAAGATCCTGATGGTTAAAAAGAATAATCATTGACTAATCTATAAGTTGGAAAATTAATAGAATGATTCCAGTTTGGTCTGATATTCAAATTAATTGTTACCATAACTGTTTGAGTCTGGCTGTCTAGTGGATTTATTTATTTCTATTTTTATTGCATATTTAGAACTCCATGTGAAAATTAAAATCCTTTTATTGAAACTTCCCTTGTCTTCTATACTCTTGTAGCTTAGAAGCTCTTTTAATATTTGACCACAGGTGAACATGCACGCAAATATACACATAGGAATTATTTCCATATTTTCCACTGTGACAGCTAATAATATGCCTTCCACACATTGATTGTTTAATAAGGGTTTGTTAAATGCTCAACACATATAAAATATTCACAAAAATATATTAGTATTACATAATTTATAATATATAATATCATGTACTATTTCTTGTCAAATAACAGAATCATGCTCCGTGCATGTCCAAATTAGATGTAAATCTAAATTTAAAACTTTATTATATTTAAGTATTTGCTTTGTTTACCTTAAAATTATAACTGAGGCCATTTTATTTATTTTATTTTAAAGATTTTATTTATTTATTTGTCAGAGAGAGAAAGAGAGCTCAAGGAGGGGGAGCAGGAGACTGAGGGAGAAGCTGACTCCCCTCTGAGCACAGAGCTTAACATGGGGCTCAATCCCAGGACCCTGGGATCATGACCTGAGCTGAAGGCAAACACTTAACCAACTGAGCCACCCAGGTGTCCCATAACTAAGGTTATTTTACATATCAGCTATATATATGTGATATATGGTTCTGATGATTACACTCATAAAATGAAGTACAAAATACTATATAAATGTTATTTATACATGTACATTCAAAATATCATTCTATTTCTGCTATTTATAAAATTTTCTACAATTTTACATGCATTCTCTACAGAACTTATATTTTCTATTTAAAAATTAAGTATAATTGGGAAAATTGATAAATATTTCTTATATAATCTGATTATAATGTATAAATTTTATATATACTTTAAGAAAAAAATATCCTGGGGCAAGATTTTGAGGAAGGAATATAAGCAATCAACTAATTTTAAAACATATAATTTTATTGTTATAAAAGAAATTTTCCACTGGATGTTTTAATTTCCTCATTCACCATTTCATTTTAGATCATGGATTCTACTTAAATACTATAACAGAGTAACATATTTCTTCAATTATTTTTTCAAAAACTTGTCCATTTATCTACTTATTTGAAAACCACTACAGACTTCAGTATTCTAACATATTCAAAACATCAGCAGGAAAATACAGTATTAAAATTCTCACATTGTTTTCTGTGTAATTTGACTAAAAGTTGCTTTATCAGAAATGAATCACATTATAGATTTTTAGTTTGTAGAAATGACTGTGCTTTACCATTTTATTTTTTTAAATACAGAATACTTGAGCACTTTAGAATGTGACTAACAAAACCAAAAGAACAATTCCAATGAACTGAGAGCATGATTTTCAATATATAGACTATATATTTATTTACAATATTGGATTAAAAATTTTGTAATAAGCTTCCTTTTTATCTGAAGTATATAAATGATTTCATGCTCTAAAACTTACATAGAAAAAATATGTTACTGTTAAAAACAGATCTTACATCAAGAAAAGTTTTATAAGATATTAGGAAAAAAAATTTATTGGTTGCACTAAGACTATAGGTTAGATTCTACCAAAACTGTACCAAGATGGAAAATAAAATTGGCTGGAGTCCAGATATAAACAATGGATGTAAAGCACAGTACTTTCTAAGTACCTCTCATGATTTATATTGGTAATTAGTTGGAGGACTGGAAAAAATAAAAGTGGGGAAGAAAAATTTGAAACGTATTTAATAAAATGTTACCTCATTATTATCTTGATAACTTCTTTTCTTGAAATTTTCTCAAGACAGGATCAAACAGATGTCATAGGGAAGAGATGAGAGGGTTGCACCACTCTATGAGCAACAAATAACATTTGGTATGAAATGAGATATGTATAGTATGTAAACAACCAACATGTTTTAAGGTAAGCATTATGTGATTTTTTTTCCCCAAATCCAGCATATTTGGAAAAAGAGAATAGGAACATATGTTCTGCATAAAGGAAAATATATACCTTACCAAGCTGGCAGATACATGTGAAAGTTTTGTGAGAGAAGTACTATAAAGTAATTTATTTCTATAGAAATGAGTCTTACAAAAAGAGCATTTAAGAGTGAGAGTAATCCTATTATTTCTGTGTTTTTGCTCAGAGCATTAGCTGCATATACACATATCACAGTGGTGTGAAACAAATCATCTTTTGTATACTGCACCTCAAAATCCTCTGCTTCTACATTTCAGAAGATCAGATACACATGATCTGCTTTCAAAGACTATTTCCTCTTCTTACTCTATAGAAACTATCTACTATCTTCTACCTACTTTTATCTTACTTCCTCTTTAGTTCCTTTTATCTATTATTTTCAGTCTCTTCCTTTTATTGTCTACTGCCTTTAAATATGCATTTTTCATTATTTGAAAAACAGAAATTTCTTTCAACTTCCTTCCATCTTGGATAATATTCTAATCTTTCTCATTTTTTTTTTCATAGCCAAACTTTAAAGTTGTTTGTTTTTTATGACTGTTATTTTTTTTATTTTTAAACATGGTACTTTTGCCTATATAACACGGACTTTTAACTTTCTATGCTTTTTACTAAACTTTTTTTAAAGCAAATTATGAAAACCATAACATTACGTTCCACATAGTTTCACAAGCATCTCTAAAGAAGTATTTTCCAACATAGTCAAAATAACTTAAAGCTAACAAAATCAATTATTATTTTTTAACAGGATTTTATATCTAGTGCATATTTAAATTCCCAAATATGCTCAAAACATTCTTTAGAAGAAGTTTGTCCAAACAGAATCTAACAAAAGTAGTCTTGTAGATTGGTCTTAGAATCAAACAAAAGTTTGGTTTATCACAAATCATTATTTTAGTAGTTTTTGGACTTATTGATAACCCTTCCTGAAACAGTATTTCATTACATATGGCAAAATAGTAGTTTTCTTAACTTTTGTTTTCTTTTCATTTTTCCCCTACAACATGGGCATGTCCTACAGCATTAAATATTCTTGGAAAACAAACTTGTTCATGGCTTCCTAATAGTCCATTGTATGAGGGTGCCATAACTTCCAGTTTCCCATTATTGAATACTTAATATTTTTTTAATTTTCCTGATTTTTCGTTATTGAAAATTATGTTTTTATTAATGCATATATCTGTATTTTTGTTTGAATTTTGCCTATTCTCTTAAGACTGGTTCCTAGAAAGAGAATTGCTCAAATTCTGTTAATATTTGTAAAGGTTTTGTTATGCAGAGAGCAATTGGCTTCCAGAAAGTTATTTTCAATGCATTAAAAAATTAACTTTTATTAAATAAAATATATTAAGTTCATGCATAGCCTAAACAAACCATTTTAAAATCCAGTATATGCTCCCTTGTTATAATATAGATTGTAATCACTCAATTGCATTCTGGTTTCTTCTGATAATGATCTCCGTAAGAGTTGTACTTTCTGTAGCTTTCAAGACAGAGGTGATTATTTAGTAAGTGCAGGTTTATAATATATTGATGACCTTTCAGAGAGGAGTTATATACATGTATCCCTGATACCTGTGAATACTTCTTTATTTCCACCAGTATTTATGGCTTTTAACTATGGCTACTATGAAAATATATCAAGATTTTGATGGACTGACCTGTTTTCTCCTTTATGAGCAATTAGTAAAACATTTCATTTCTAAAATTCAGAATGTTCTTCTCTTTAATGCAAAAGAATGATGCCCTAAACACCTACTTCATGCTGACTTAAATCCACCACTTCTATAAGGAGAAAGAATTCTTAAAGCACTTAACAAAAAATAGCAAAGCTATGCAACTTCTTTTTTTTTTTAACTTATTTATTTCAGGGGGGGTGGGAGAGGCAGAGGGAGAGGAAAGCAGACTCCCCACTGAGCGCAGAGCCCAATACAGGGCTCAATCTCCCAATTTGGAGATCATGACCTGAGCCAAAACCAAGAGTCTGATGCTCAACCACTAAGCCACCCAGGCTCCCCAAAACTCTATAAGTTCCAAGCCAACAACTAAACCCTCAAGGGTAATTTTTTAAAGATTCATTTATTTATTTGAAAGACAGAGAGAGAGCACATGAACAAAGGGAGGGGCAGAGGAAGAGAGAGAATCTCAAGCAGACTCCACACTGAGCATGGAGCCCACATAGGGTTTGATCTCATGACCCTGAGATCATGACCTGACTTGAAATCAAGAGTTGGATCTTAACCAACTGAGCTACCCAGATGCCTCTAAAATATTTTTAGAAGTATCAAATAGAAGTCATAGATCTGAAGAATACAATAATTGAATTGAAAAATACACTAGAGGGTTTCAACAGCAGACTGGATGAAACAGAAAAAAGGATCCATGAACCCAGAGACATGTCAGTGAAACTCATCCAATCAAAGTGGAAGAAATAGAAGGAAAGAAGGAAAGAAGGAAAGAAAAGAAAGAAAGAAAGAAAGAAAGAAAGAAAGAAAGAAAGAAAGAAAGAAAGAAAGAAAAAGGAAGGAAGGAAGGAAGGAAGGAAGGAAGGAAGGAAGGAAGGAAGGAAGGAAGGAAGAAAGAAAAGAAAAAAAAAGAAAGGAAGAAAGGGAAAAAAAGTAAAGTTAGACTGAAGGACTTTATGGGACAACATCAAGAAGATCAATATTTGCATTATACGGGTGTCCAAAGAAGAGGAAGGGAAAGGGACAAAAAAACTTATTTGAAGAAATAATGGCTGAAAAATTCCCTAAGCTGGAGAAGGAAACAGACATCCATCCAGAAAGCCCAAATTATTCTAAATAAGATGAACCCAAAGAGATACACACCAAGACATATTATACTTAAAATGTCAAGAGTTAAAGACAGGGAAAGAATCTTAAACCAGTAAGGGAAAAATAGCTTTCTATGTACAGGGGAAACCCCAAAAGGCTAACTTCAGATTTTTCAGCAGAAATTTTACAGACCAGAAGGAGTGGCACAATATATCCAAAGTACTGTGAGAAAAAAACTTCCAGCCAAGATATTCTCCTTGGAAAGTTATCATTCAGAATTGAAGGGAAGATAAAGAGTTTTTCCGACAAAGTTAAAGAAGTTCATCACCATTAATGTTAAAGGAATTTCTCTAGGCTAAAAAAGAAAGGGTGTTAGCTAGTAACAAGAAAACATATGAAAGTATAAATCTCACTGGTAAAGGTAAATGTATAGAAAGGTAGTAAATTAATCACTTATAAAGCTAGTATTAAGGTTGAAAGACTAAACTAGTAAAAATAACTATAACTACAATGATTAGTTAAGGGATACACAAGATAAAAAATGTAAAATGTGACACCAAAAACCAAAAAATGTTGGAGAGAGTAAAAATGTAGAGCTTTAGAATTAATTCAAACTTAAATTGTTATCAATTTAAAATGGACTGTAATAAATATGTTATACATAATCCTCATGATAATGATGAAACAAAACCTATAATAGTTACACAAGGTAAAATCTAAGCACACCACTATAGAAAGCCACCAAACCACAAAGGAAGAGAACAAGAGAAGAAGAAATGGAGAGGAACTACAATACAGCCAGAAAACACTTAACAAAAAGGCAATAAGTATATACCTATAAATAATTACTTTAAATGTATATGGACTGATTTCTACAATCAAAAGACAAAGAGTGGATGAATGCCTGGAAAAAAAACACATTATATATATATATATATATATATGTATATATATATATAAAATATATTTTTATATATATTATATATATAATATTTTATATATATTATATATTTTTATATAAAAGTATATATATACTGCCTACAAAAAATTCACTTCAGATGTAAGGAAACACATGGACTGAAAGTGAAAGGATGGAAAAATATATTCTATGCAAATGAAAACCAAAAGAAAGCTAGGGTAGCTATACTTAAAGTAAACTTTAAAACAAAACTGAAATAAGAGACAAAGAAGGACATTACATACTGATACAGGGGTCAATCCAACAAGAGGCGATAGCATTTGTAAATATTTACACACTCAACACATATGCATCTAAATATATGAATATTAACAGGACTAAAAAAAGAAAAAGCAGACAGATAATCAATAAGGAATCAATAAGGAAACATTAGCCTTAATAACATGTTGGACCAGGTGGACTTAACAGATATTTACAGAACATTCCATCCAAAAGCAGCTAAATACACATTCTTCTCAAGTAAACGTGGAACATTCTCCAGGATACATCATAGGTTAGGTCACAAAACAAGTCTTAATAAATTTAAGAGTACTGAAATTATATTAAGTATCATTTCTGACCACAAGGGAATGAAACTAGAAATCAGTTAAAAGAAAACTGTAAAATCTAAAAATATGTGAAAATCAAATCAAAAGATAAATAAAAAAATACCTTGAGACAAATGAAAATGAAAACATACCAAAACTTAGGGAATGTAGCAAAAGCAATTCTAAGAGGTATGTTCATGGTGGTAAATGCTTGCATCAAAAAACAAGAAAAATCACAAATAAACAATTTAACTTTACATCTAAAGGAATTAGGAAAACAAATTGAGTTAAAAGTTAGTAGAAGGAAGGGATTAACAAAGATTAGAGCATAAATATATAAAATAGAGACTAAAAAAATACAATAGATGAGATTAAGTAAACTAAGTTGGTTTTCTAAAAACTTTATTTTAAATTCCAGTGTAGATAACATACAGTATTAGATTAATTTCAGGTGTACAATATAGTGATTCAACAATTCCATACATCATCCTGTACTCATCATGACAAATGAACTCCTTAATCCCCATTGCCTATTTCACACACAAACGCCCACCCACCTCTCCTCTGGGAACCATCATTTTGATCTCTATAGCTAAGAGTCTGTTTCATGGTTTGTCCCTCTCTCTCTCTTTTTTCCCTTTGCTCATTTTGTTTGTTTGTTTCTTTCTTAAATTCCACATGTAAGTACACCTGAAACTAACATAATGTTATATGCCATTGTACCTCAATTTAAAAAATGAAGAAATTTTTCCACATTTGAAAATAGAATAAGAAATTGGAAATATTTGAGTATGGCAATAACAAAATGTGTGTGCTGAGCATAAAGAGAGTTGGTACTGGTGAATGAGGCAAAGATACACTTAGGGATGGCTCTGGCTGTTTTATGGCCCACATTAGTTACTAATAAATAATTACTAAAAACACCACAGCTAAAAAATACATATAAATATAAATAAATAAATAAACAAACAAACACAGCTACTCCTGCAGGAAAATGTATGTAATTATTATTTAAATAGTAGTTTCTGTAACCCTCCTTTTTGATGTCACTCTGCATATATGTTTTAGTACTCTGTTGAAAAGTACCACTTAACATTTTTATCTCCTGTTATATGAGATATGAAAAACAGGTATTACAGTTAAGTGTATAACCATATAACACTATGTAAAGTGAATTTTAAGAACCATTAATCATTTCTCTTTAAAGTGGCTTCTCGGTGTTAAAAATCCTGTTTGAAAACTATCTCATTATCAAATATGTATTTTTTTACTCATAGTTTAACCTTAATCTTCATAATTCCATTTTAAACAATGCTATGCTTTCAACTTTATAATCATCCCCATTGTGAAAAAGAGAAGTGTCCTTCCAGAGCACTCTCATGCATAAATCTTGTCTTCATAGGAAATGCTTAATTTCTGCATTGTTTTCATTTATACTATTGGAAGTTATCCAAATATTACAGAACAATTTAATAAATTGGCTTTCAAGCAAAAGTTTCATAATATAATTATCTTGTATACTTTTTGAAGATTAAGAAAAAATCATTTTATTTTACATGTATGTGTGGAGAGACAGAAAGAGAGAGATTGCTTTGATTTTTATGTAATTTAACACATATATCTTTTTGACTATTTTCTTTCTTTTTTTTAAGATTTTATTTATTTATTTGTCAGAGAGAGAGACAGAGCACAAGCAGGGAGAGCGGCAGGCAGGGGGAGAAGCAGGCTCCCTGCAGAGCAGGGACCTGGATGTGGGACTCGATCCCAGAACCCTAGGATCATGACCCCAGCTAAAGTCAGCTACTTAACCAACTGACCCACTCAGGCTCCCGACTAAATATTTTCTTGAAACATTATCAAGTAGCTCTGAAAATATATTTGGATATCTAAATCATAATTACATTTTAATTGTCCTTAAAGTAAAAAAAAAAAAAGTAACTCAAGAATACAGGCTCATTTTTAAACAATTCAGAATTCTACAGCATAAGAAATGAAAACTCTTTCTTTATCTTTAATCTCATGCTTCTTCCTAGAAGTAACAATTATTAAGAGGTGGGTGTGTATATTTTCAATTATTGTCCCATAGATTTATATTTGTATAGTACTTATTTTGTGTGTTTTCATACCTTTCAAAGATTATATATCGATCCTAAGTTAACAAATGGTATACAATTAGAATATGCAATACTCAAAAATAGATTTTGTATTTCACCAATCATGCAATGATATATATCTTTATTTTATTCTCATGTCATGTGAATATCATTCATTTTAATGTGAGAGTGAATGTTCTCCTATTACATATCTGTAATGTAAACATGTTTAGGTGAGTGCAGGGAGGGGCAGAGGGAGAGAGAGAGAGAGAGAATCTCAAGCAGACTCTGCACCAAATGAGGAGCCTGACATGGAGCTCTCATGATCCTGAGATCATGACCTGAGGCAAAACCAAGTCCAACACTCAAACAACTCAAACAACCACCCAGGCACCCTAGTTTATCTCATTCTTGAATTCATTTAACTCTTCTTCTGAGAGTTAAAACTGTTGGACCAAAATGGATAGCAAGTGATGTCCTCAGCTACTAACCTTAATGTAGACATCCATTTAACAAGGAAACACATACCAGTCCAGTTTTTGGATAATAACCAGTAAGCTTTTGTACAGCCAACTGAGTATCAGTTATTAGGGACCATTCAATGATCTGGTTTTGGTTAAAACTTCCGCATAGGTCTATCAAATAGTATTATACATTTTTGGACCACCACAGATAATGAATTTTGTTTCTTCACTAATGTTGATTGAGTACACTGTCCAATTTGTCCTCAATGTGTAGTAATGACATATAAAGTGTTTTCAAGATTTCATTTGAGGTCACAGGCAGCCACTATTAAGTGTGAAAGGGATTATTTCCATGTAATAAATGCCTTTTTCTAACTCAGGAACAAAAGGATGGCATTGTATAATATTTCATAATATTCTCTTTGAATTTCTGCAAAGACATGGTTTGTTGTTGTTTTGTTTTGTTTTGTTTTGTTGTGAAGTGGGATTTGGTTAGGCATAATGTTTAGCATAATGATCAACCAGGGCATTTCCTTTTGCTTTGATATCTTTTTGAATGGGCTTTTATCTTGAAAATAGCAAACTTATTAAAAACCATTAGAGCTATTAAATATCTATCTTCTGACGATTCTAAATTAGGGTTCCTTCTTAGGTTAAGCACTTTTACGTTCTATAAAGCTTTCTGAAATAATAGACTATTCCAAAAGTATTTCCACTATTAGTGTATATATAAACCCCCTTCTTTTTACTTAGCCAGGAAGCTATTGGAACTGCAACAAATTCTGTTATCTGGACATATTTTTGCCTCTGGGAAGGAGTCATATTCTAGTGTTTAGTTGAGATCTGTTACAATGTATCCTGCCTGATGTTTTTCTGATTTTATTCTTAAGAGAGAATCAACAAACAAACATGATTAAACTTAGATTTCTAGGAATGTTGTAGTAAACTTATTAAGGGATATTTTAATAAGTCTATTAGATATTTAAGAAACAGTGCTTAAAGAGTCATGAATTTCCATTCTATGGGAGACGAGAAGTAGGATTTAAAGCTGCCAGTGGATAGCAGCAGCTTTTAAAAGCTGAAGACCTCAATGCTATAACCACAAGGAACTAAATTCTATCAATAACCTAATGGGCCTGGAGGAGGACCTCAAACTCCAGAAAAGAACTACAGTGTGGCTAATGCCTTGATTTCAGTTTACAAGGCCCTTAGCAAAGGGCCCATCTAAACCTTATCGGGACTCCTGACCCACAGACATTGTGACATAATAGGTGTATGTTGTTTAAGCACCTAAGTTCGTGCTAATTTGTTGTGCAGCCATAGAAAATTAATACATTTGGAACTCATAGCCTCCCAGTGAGGCTTAGGAATCATCTGTGTAATCTCTTAGTTACTAACCTGGGAAATTTCTGAAGTGTTATAATTTTTCAGGAATGAAAAATATCCCTCCTTGGAATAAATTCTGTTCCAAAAATAAACTTTAACAAAATTTTTACTTCTCTTCAGAAAGTGTATAGCCTATTAGAGATAAAACATTAAGTAGATAGAATCAGTTCCAGAGTTCAACTGCATGTTAGAGTACAACAAAAGATGATTGGTATATGGGATGAAAAATAAAATATAGGAAAGTATAAGACTCTTGAGATTCCTGTTGAGGACTTTCATTTTCCCAGGAGGAAGCAAAGAAATGACTCTTTGGGTAAAAAAATGCTAAAAGAACAGAAAACAGATTTATAGCTATGAAATAGGCAGCTTTGTGGTGCACAAAAGATAAAAGAATGTTTGGATTTGGTACCACAGATAAGTAAGAAATGGTTATTATATTTATGCTGCTGAGATTCTGAACACATCTATATCCCGGCTCTTTGGATTTTTTTTTTTTTTTAACCTAGAGAATAGAATCGTTGTAAGGAAAAGTACAAAGGTTAATGACTCGTGTATCTGTTAGATTTTCATCTGATTTTGGTACCCTTTTGGTTCTGGTTGTAGAGTATGATGCGAATCTTGGTAGATGTTTAGAGGGTTCAGTCTGACACTGATAAGATCAGTCCAAATAATACTGGAAAATTAGTGCCATTTATGCCCAGAAGTGTGATTACTTCTTAGACCTTCAATTTCTATTAAGAGTACAGGTAAATCATGGTTTAAATTATCTATGACCTGATTATGAGTCCTCAGAAGTGTCCAGGAATAGGCCATCAGGAAGAGCATCTGTTTTACAGTAAATCCCCCACAGCACCCCATTTATTTAGTGGATGTGATGTCACAAAGGAGAAAAGAATGTTGCTCAATTAAAGGTCTGATGGTAACAGTTGGGCCAGGACATATAAAGTGTTTGATGGCTGTTGAAAATACCTGGCACATGATAGTTGTTGGCTCCCAGGGAGAGGTTTAATAAGAGTTTCAGGATATATGACAGTGTCATAGGGCATATCAATCAAAAACATGCAAGATTTTCCTTTAATATTTAGAGAAATTGGACCTTATGATATAACAGGAAATTGGTCACTTGATTCCCCTTTGGAGAAACTTCATTAATTGACCACTTTATTTTTTTCCGTTGTTTCTTAGCTAAGAGAATGCAATCATTTATCTAATACACTTTCTGTTCAAAGTATGTAAAATTGAGGAGTTAAGGAAGAGTCTATAAGAAAGATTTTGTAGGGATAGTCATTTGCCTTTGCTAAGTAGGACTTAATAGTTTCACTGTCAATTCTAGCTTTATTCTTTTTCTATATGAAATTTCACATTTATTCTCCACTCTGTGCTACTCATCAGAACAGATCTCTCCCTTACATCTTTCCCAAATAAATTCTACTTTTATTTTTACTCAAATCTTGTCAGTGTGGTGGTCAGGAGCTAGAGAGGTGGGGTCATTCTCTGAAGTTCTGGTTAAGCTGCAGTCCTAGTTAGGTACTGTAAACATGTCCTAGATACGATGTCTTTACAAATATCTCTTCTCCTCCTCCAGAGGAAACATTGGGCTGAGTATGCATTCTACACTTCCTTGGAGTCATGGGGGAGGTTCCCTTCTTGTTCTCTCACAACTACAGTGGGTTCTCATCTGTACCCTCAGGCAACAGATTTTGATGACCTTGCATATTAGGGCTCTGTTTCCATAAGGAGACAGAGATGATGAGACTGGGTGGATATTAGCCAGTAGATGTTTTTCACTCTCCAGACCGCACCATCAGGGAAGCTTTCTTAAGAAAAAAGAAACAACTATATATCTCCGTTCTTCTCTGTAAATACCTGATGGGCTTCATGGAAGAAAATCTTATAAAAGAGTGCGAACATAGTTGTCCTATGTGGCTTCCAGCTTTCATGCTCACCCACAGTCAGATTTTAGCAATCAGTTAAAATCTTCCAGTTGAGGGGTGCCTGGGTGGCTCAGTCGGTAAGCATCTGCCTTCGTCTCAGGTCATGATCCCAAAGTCATGGGATAGAGCCCCGCATCGGGCTCCCTGCTCTGCGGGAAGCCTGCTTCTCCCTCTGCTGCTTCCCCTGCTTGTGTTCCTCTCTCGCTGTGTCTGTCAAGTAAATAAATAAAATCATTCATAAAAACAAACAAACAAACTTCTAGTTGATTCTTCTCACCAGCTTATGCACCATCCAATATTTTATGTCTCAAGTAAGCAAATTCCTAGGACTTGTTTCTCCCTGAGAGTGATTCTGACATTCCTGATTTTGCTTCAATATTTTCCCATTGCAGCTTTCATGATTTAATTGGAAAATCATGAACTTGCAGCTTTTCAAGTTTTTTTCTTATTGTAAAGTAGGGGGGAAGTCTATCTAATTCTCCGCATCTCTGAAATGACATGAGAACCCAGTAGCTATTTTTTAATGCAATTTTCCAACCTTTTTGGTTGAAGTAAATGTAAAGTGTTTTCCAATACGGTGTCTGAAACAAAGCCGCTTTCTCTCTAAAGTTAGTTGACCATTAGCTCTATAAAATAGTTGGGAGATTATAATAAATCATAGAGTAAATTAGAAAATAATGTTAAATGCTAAGTTCCTATTTCCATTTTTGCATGATTGTTGTAATCAATTTTTATGAACAGAATGCTTATAAGTCAAAACAATAACTCATGTGTTTTTTTATTATATGACTCACAACACTATTTCAAAAGCAATGAATTTGTTTAGATGGAACTAGCAATAATAATTTTATACTTTAATTCTATATTCCATAATTGGTAGTGGGTAATTTGTCAACAGCAGTCCTATTTATGAGAATACCAGACCATACGATAAATTAACTTTTAAAATTAATAGCGCTGTGAAACTAAGAGTTTGACTGAAATCCCAAACTCAATAATATATATTCCTATCAGAGAGGAAAATGTCATTTCAGGTTAAAATCACTGGCAAAACACTGAAAGATATCGCCACTAATCCCATCAGTGAATTACATTTATATATATATCTGTATCCATATATAAATACCTACAGACCTATAAGTCAATCTCTGGTTTATTTGGAGGGAGGTTATTCTCAGGTTAAACACATAGTAATCCAAATAGGTTTATATTTCCTTTTTCTTATATAATTTGAAGTGTAGGGGCACCTGGGTAGCTCAGTTGTAAAGTGTCTGATTCTTGAACTCAGCTCAGATCTTGATCTCACAGTGGTGAGTTCGAGCCCCTACAACTTAAAACAACAACAACAAAGTTCAAAATGTAAGAAGCAGTTCTCAAAGGAACTAAACTCTGCCATTCAACTTCTCAAGCTTGACCAGTCCACAAACTTATATAAAAAGTCAAAGGGAGGGGCGCCTGGGTGGCTCAGTGGTTAAGCATCTGCCTTCGGCTCAGGTCATGGTCCCAGAGTCCTGGGATCGAGCTCCGCATGGGGCTCCCTGCTCCGCGGGAAGCCTGCTTCTCCCTCTCCCACTCCCCTTGCTTGTGTTCCTGCTCTTTCTATGTCTCTCTCTGTCAAATAATTAAATAAAATATTTTTTAAAAAAAAGTCAAAGGGAAACAGAAGTGAGGTGTGTGTGTGTATGTGTGCACACACATGTGTGTTTTCATCTTTCTTAAATTATCAAATCATGTGCACCATGTCCAATGTTTGTTTTGTGAGGCCAGGGAATGTTTAAGAGGCAAATATCATTTTGGTTAATACTGTTATGATATTAAATAATATGGGTTATACAAAATTCCTTCTTTGTTATAATATATGGCCCAGAGTAACACTGAGTATAGTGAGAAGTATAATTTATTTAAATGCATATGTTGTGTTATCAACTTAATTAAAACAAATTCTCATTTAAATTCTAGGTGAGGGATGCCTGGGTGGCTCATTCCGTTAAGCATCTAACTCTTGGTTTTGTTTCAGGTCACGATCTCAGGGTCCTGAGATCGAGCCTCCTGTCAGGCTCTGCACTCAGTGTAGAGTCTGCTTAAGATTCTCTCCCTCATACTTCCTCCTGCACCCTCTCTCTCTCAAATAAATAAATAAATAAATAAATAAATAAATAAATAAATAAATAAATAAAATCTTTCAAAAATAAATAAAATTCTATATTAAATGTACTATGTTAAATTATTTTTGTGTTAAAAATTCACAAATGTCTATCCTACAGGAAGGCAAAACTTCTTAGAAATACATTTTTTGTCACAATTCAATTAATGCATCAGTGCTCAGTTATCATTAACCTAACAAATACAAAAAAACCCACAAAAGCCTATTCTCTTCCTGTTACAGAAAGTCATCCTAAATATTGAAAATATTCAAATCCCTCAAAAAATAAAAGCAAAAATGCCCAGAATCATCACAAGCAGAATGACAAGGCCTACAATGAGTGGTATATCTTTTATTCAAGAGCAACTCCAACAATTAATTTCCATGACCCAATTTTACATTCTACCTATTTCTATCTCTTCCTTCCAATTGATTTGCACCAGCCAATTCATAAGTTTATTATTTAGCAGGGTCATTTCTCATAGTTCAACTCATATCTTACTTTATGGAGAAATAAGATTGTATAGCAACAATCAGATTTTCAGATTTTTTGCTTTCAAACCGTTTTTAAGCATTTGAAAGAAAGCCTCTCAACTGGGGAAGGAGGATGATAAAACTAAAACTCAGAGGACATATTGTGCATAGCAGTAATATAAGGATCTGGCCTGGCTTAAATGGCCCTGGGAGCAAAAATCTTCTTTGCTATCCAGCAACTGCCAAGTCCTGAGTACATTTATTGTTGAAGATCAATCAAAATATGGTGGTCAAGACACTGCTCTTATACACTGTAACTGGCCAATCAAAAAGCATCCCACTTTGGGGATGTCCACTATCACCACTGCTATTCAACATAGTATTGGAAGTCCTAGCCACAGCAATCAGACAACAAAAAGAAATCAAAGGCAAAGAAGAAGTCAAACTCTCACTCTTTGCAGATGATATGATACTTTATGTGGAAAACCCAAAAGACTCCACCCCAAAACTGCTAGAACTCATACAGGAATTCAGTAAAGTGGCAGGATATAAAATCAATGCACAGAAGTCAGTGGCTTTCCTATACACCAATAACAAGACAGAAGAAAGAGAAATTAAGGAGTCCATCCCATTTACAATTGCACCCAAAACCATAAGATACCTAGGAATAAATCTAACCAAAGAGACAAAGGATCTATACTCAGAAAACTATAAAATACTCATGAAAGAAATTGAGGAAGACACAAAGAAATGGAAAAATGTTCCATGCTCATGGATTGGAAGAACAAATATTGTGAAGATGTCAGTGCTACCTAGAGCAATCTACACATTCAGTGCAATCCCTGTCAAAATACCATCAACTTTTTTCAAAGAAATGGAACAAATAATCCTAAAATTTGTATGGAACCAGAAAAGACCCCGCATAGCCAGAGGAATATGTAAAAGAAAAGCAAAGCCGGCGGCATCACAATTCCGGACTTCAAGCTCTATTACAAAGCTGTCATCATCAAGACGGCATGGTACTGGCACAAAAACAGACACATAGATCAGTGGAACAGAATAGAGAGCCCAGAAATGGACCCTCAACTCTATGGTCAACTCATCTTTGACAAAGTAGGAAAGAATGTCCAATGGAACAAAGACAGTCTCTTCAACAAATGGTGTTGGGAAAATTGGATAGCCACATGCAGAAGAATGAAACTGGACCATTTCCTTACACCACACACAAAAATAGACTCCAAATGGTTGAAAGACCTCAATGTGAGACAGGAATCCATCCAAATCCTAAAGGAGAACACAGGCAGCAACCTCTTTGACCTCAGCCGAAGCAACTTCTTCCTAGAAACATCGCCAAAGGCAAGGG
The DNA here is from genome assembly GCF_011800145.1 of Mirounga leonina. NCBI lineage: Eukaryota > Metazoa > Chordata > Mammalia > Carnivora > Phocidae > Mirounga > Mirounga leonina. The sequence goes on from NW_023270454.1 coordinate 12,351,719, forward strand.
AAGCAAGGGCAAAAATGAACTATTGGGACTTCATCAAGATAAAAAGCTTTTGCAAAGCAAAAGAAACAGTCAACAAAACCAAAAGACAACCGACAGAATGGGAGAAGATATTTGCAAATGACATATCAGATAAAGGGCTAGTATCCAAAATCTATAAAGAACTCATCAAACTCAACACCCAACGAACAAAGAATCCAATCAAGAAATGGGCAGAAGACATGAACAGACATTTTTCCAAAGAAAACATCCAAATGGCCAACAGACACATGAAAAAGTGCTCAATATCGCTCGGCATCAGGGAAATCCAAATCAAAACCTCAATGAGATACCACCTCACACCAGTCAGAATGGCTAAAATTAACAAGTCAGGAAATGACAGATGTTGGCGGGGATGCGGAGAAAGGGGAACCCTCCTACACTGTTGGTGGGAATGCAAGCTGGTGCAGTCACTCTGGAAAACTGTATGGAGGTTCCTCAAAAAGTTGAAAATAGAGCTACCATACGATCCAGCAATTGCACTACTGGGTGTTTACCCCAAAGATACAAAAGTAGGGATCCGAAGGGGTACGTGTACCCCGATGTTTATACCAGCAATGTCCACAATAGCCAAACTGTGGAAAGAGCCAAGATGTCCATCGACAGATGAATGGATAAAGAAGATGTGGGATATATATACAATGGAATATTATGCAGCCATCAAAAGGAATGAGATCTTGCCATTTGCAACAACGTGGATGGAACTGGAGGGTATTATGTTGAGCGAAATAAGTCAAAAAGAGAAAGACATGTATCATATGATCTCACTGATATGAGGAATTCTTAATTGCAGGAATCAAACTGAGGGTTGTTGGAGTGGGGGGTGGGGTGGGAGGGATGGGGTGACTGGGTGACGGACACTGGGGAGGGTGTGTGCTCTGGTAAGCGCTGTGAGTTGTGTAGGACTGTTGAATCTCAGATCTGTACCTTTGAAACAAAAAATGAAATATATGTTAAGAAAAAAAAAAAAGAAGAAGAAGAAGAAGAAGGTAGTGGGAGGGGAAGAATGAGGCGGGGGAAATCGGAGGGGTGGACGAACCATGAGAGACGATGGACTCTGAAAAACAAACAGGGTTCTAGAGGGGAGGGGGGTGGGAGGATGGGTTAGCCTGGTGGTGGGTATTGAGGAGGGCACATTCTGCATGGAGCACTGGGTGTTGTGCACAAACAATGAATCATGGAACACTTCATCTAAAACTAATGATGTAATGTATGGGGATTAACATAAGAATAAAAAAAAAAGAAATTAGAATATAAAAAAAATTAAAAAAAAAAAAGCATCCCACTTTGTTTAGGCAGGGCGGCCATATATGAATTATTCTTCCTTTTTATCTTAAGGTGTATGCTTTTATAGAAACAACTTCCGGCATATCGACCATAGATCATTTAATGTAATAACTTTCACCTTTTTCCTATGTTGACAACTCCACATGGATAGCTGAAATAAAGCTCCTAACTCCTAGGTACCAGAGAACAGTGCCTTGATCCAAGCAGGTAAGTGGGCATATAAGCTCCAACATGACTTGACAGTACTAACCTGACCTATTACCTGTGATTAAGTCAGTATCCTGGCAATTATTATACACATATACATTTATGTCTACAGATGTACGTATGTGATCATAAGGTTTGAAATAGCAAAAATATTTTGGTCCTTGTAATAGAAGGTCTCAATAAGTATTTCATGAACATAGGTAATTAATCAAAATTGTGCTACCATGAAAACTGTTAGTCATCATTATAAGAAATACTTTTCATCTGTAGTGATAAGAGACAAAATTATAGAAGTTAAAGATTTTTATAGTGAAGTTGAATAATTATAAATTTATAATATGAAAGAGTAGCATGCATTGACATTTTATAATCTTTTTAAATTTGCTTACTTTTAATTTACTTATTGTAGCTGTTCAATAGTTTGTGAAGTATTACAGAGTAGTAACTTACATCAATTAGAATAATTTTAATGGATAAACAAAGATAAATAAACTTTTGAGTTATAAAATGAGCTTATAAAATATGTACAGAAATGTAAAACATCTAAGGTTTATTATTTTATTTCTGTCACCATTAGTAATTATTTACAAAGTCCAATTCAAACGAGTTCTATGTTACAAGTATGCTTTCTAATCTATAGGAATTTTCAATGAAGAATTATTTCTCTTTTTTAAAGATTTTATTTATTTATTTGTCAGAGAGATAGAGAGAGCACAAGCAGGGGGAGCGGCAGGCAGAGGGAGAAGCAGACTCCCCGCCGAGCAAGGAACAGGATGCCGGGCTCTGGGATCATGACCTGAGCTGAAGGCAGACACTCAATGGATTGAACTACCCAGGCATCCCAATGAAGAATCATTTCTTATACACACTTTGAATGAACAGAGTTTTATCATATGTCAAGAAAGTATAGCCTTATTATTAACTTAAAGCATTTATTTTAAATTAAGTTTTTGAAAGTTCTTACATAATTTCTCTAAATAAGTACCCCATTATTTCAATTACTTATTGAAATAACCCCCATTATTTCAATATTTGCTTATTAATATTGTGGTAACATAGCATCATATTATTCTCTAAAAAAAAATGCCTCTCAAAAAACCAGGAATAACTGTCATTTCAGGAATGGTATTATTTCCTAAACAACACCATTTATTTATTTGAAAAGCATATTCACAGTAGTATTAAGTAACTAAAACAGCCCCAAGTGGCTGTAGGTGTGTGGAACAAGGCAGTGAATGAGATACATAAACTGCATATAGAGAGGACAAACTTGTGGAAAATAAATGAATAAAGGGGCGTGGGAGGGATGGGGTGGCTGGGTGATGGACACTGGGGAGGGTTATGTGCTATGGTGAGTGCTGTGAATTGTGTGAGACTGATGAATCACGGACCTGTACCCCTGAAACAAATAACACATTATACATTAATTTAAAAAAAGAAAAAAAATAAAAAAAAATTCCATTTAAATGTAAGTGGAAAGAAATGCTATAAAGATAATACACTTAATTACACATTTGATATAAAATGTCCTGGAACTGAGTAGTTGTACTAGTTAAAGTTGAGTGCCCAGTAAAGGCCACTATGGCATTTGAGCCAATACTTGAATACAAAAGAGGAATCTGTAATGCAAAGATCTTCATGAAGAACTTTTTGCAAATGAGGAAAACAAGCAATATGGCACTATGCTGGAAGTAACATATTCTTTTTTTTTTTTTTGAAAAAAAATTTTTTTAAAGATTTTATTTATTTATTTATTTGACAGAGAGATAGAGAGAGAGCACAAGTAGAGTGACAGGCAGAGGTAGAGGGAGAAGCAGGCTCCCCGCTGAGCAGGGAGCCCGATGCGGGGCTCGATCCCAGGACCCTGGGATCATGACCTGAGCCGAAAGCGGACGCTTAACCTACTGAGCCACCCAGGCGCCCCAGAAGTAACATATTCTTAAAACAGAAATTAAAAAAAAAAAAAAAAAAAAGGTCATTTTGGCCAGAGTATAGTGAACAAGAGGACGTTTACAAAGCGAGACTGGAAATAAGAAGAGACCAGATTTGGTAGGATCTGGTCGGCCATGGTAAAAGGAATTGATTTTATTGTAAGTAACGGAGGTTTTATGTTGTTTCTTTTAGGAAGGAGTGTGAAATTACTTCATTCATATTTTTAGAAGTTCTCTCTATCATTCTTATGATATATTTTCTCCTCACTCTGTCATTATTCCTTATTCTGGAGAGACTAGATAGCACTGTTGTTACACGAGAGTGGGCAGACCAGTTAAAAGGCTATTATAATGTTCTAGATGAGAACTAGAGACCATGTGGTATTTGTAGAGATGGTGAGGAATGATGGAATTTGGAATACACTGAAAGTAAAATTAACTGAATTTGCTGATGGGTCTTATGTTGGGGTCAAAAGAAAGAGAACCAGAAATGTCCTTTAAGTTTTGGAGTACAAGACTGTGTCATTGTCTGAAAAGGGAAGGATCAGGAAGAGAAGCAATGGCAGGGATGAGGAAGGTAGTTAAAGAGTAGTGTTTCTGACCTTATTTAAGTTTTTTTTGTTTTGTTTTGTTTTGTTTTAATACCCAGACTATATCTAAGAGGATATGTCAAGGAGTCAGCCAAAATATGATTCTAGAGCTGAGGTGAGAGATCAGACCAGAAAACAATTTGAAAGTTTTGGTCAGGAGGGCTAGGTGACATCACACAAAGACTAGGTGGTTAGTGGAGAAGGGTGTTTCACTAGGAATCCTGAGGAATTCCAACACAAAGAAGTCAAATAGAGGAGGAAATCTAGCAAGAGATGGGGAAAGAGTAACAGTGGGTAGAAGGGAAATCAGCTAAGTCTTGTTTCACTAGAGTCAGGGGTGTTTCAAGAGGAAAGATATGGGGACTATATCACAGTTTTCTGAGAGGTTGAATAATGTAAAGGATGCTGCATCCACTGTATCAGAATGACAGGAATTTAAATCAGTTACAAAGGATTGTGAACAGACTAGAAGTGAAAGAAGTAAAAAAGTAAAAAGAAAAAGAAAAGATAAAGTATTTTACTCTATATCTCTCATGAGCTTTGCAACTTTTTATTATACCCATTTTTGGATTTTTTTATTACAAGAAAGAAAAAGAAAGAAAAGAAAGAAAGGAAGGAAGG
>NW_023270454.1:12356400-12382697 GCF_011800145.1 Mirounga leonina
AAGAAAGAAAGAAAGAAAGAAAGAAAGAAAGAAAGAAAGAAAGAAAGGAAGGAAGGAAGGAAGAAAAAGAATTTTACTCTATATTTTTGCAACTTTTTATTATACCCATTTTTGGATTTTTTTATTACAATAAATAAATAAATAAATAGTCTATTCTTATACCACAGTTACTTTTCTCTGTCCTTTTTTTTTTTTTTTCTTTTTTCAGTGTCACTATATGTACTTATGATCTGTTATCGGAGTTCCACATACAGTTCTAGGTTGGGGCTTGGTATTTTGTACTGCCGCAAAGTGATTAAATTCCTTTGATACAGAAGCAATTTTCATGCCATTTTTGGTTGAATGACTCATCTCTGGGCCATGATCTACAATCACACATCTTCTGTAGGGTCACATTGCTCAGAGACTCGCTCCATCAATATAGAATATTTTAAAAATTGTTTTTTATCTAAATGCAGTTTTTTGAAGTTACTGAAACTCATCTGCCACTTTGTTGCCAACTCACACTCTCCTTCTGTGATCTTTCCCACTGAATAGACATTTTGCTACAGAAGAAGCCTGAATGCTGGGTGAAAACTTTTAGAGAGCACTGTGTACTACCAATAAACACTTTGTAGCCACTTGAGTCTATTCATCTGATGAATGTGTTGATGTGTAGCAAGGAAGTAATCTTTGTAACTAACCAGAGAAGTTCTGCTAAATTCTAAATTCTTTGACAAAGGTAAAGATAAAGCAGAGTTATGGAAATACTTCGAACGTTACAACTGTGTGATTTGTTCCAGTTTTTACAGTGAAAAAGAAAAGCAAACTTAGGGTTTGCAATATCAGTGTACTTTTTAAAACATCAATTAGATTTTATTTTATAATTCCCAAGAAACATTCCTTAACAATTGTTTTTTTGTTGTTTTGTTTTTGTTTCATTTTGTTTTATCTCTAAGAGCTCCTTCCTGGCTGACTGTTAACTTCTTTTTGTCTCTTTTCTGAGGGGTTCTCCTTTTGCTTCATTTCTTTATTACCTCTTGGTTATTTAGAGGCAAGCCCGGTGTGATGCTCTTAACATGGCTGTGTGACATTTCTAGCTGCTTCTTAATTTTTCCAAAAGAGTCCCAAACATTTTATGACTTAAACAAATTACAAAATCAGATTAATAAATAGAAAGTCATTTGTTTCTCTGAAGCATAGCTACTCATCCACTGAACAGAAGCTAAACCATGTCTGGTACACATTGACTTCATTCAGCAAGTGTTAATTGAGCATCTATTATGTGTCAAGAATGCTGTCAAGGGGCGAAGATATACTTGGAGAAGCTATTTCCTCCCACTGAGCTAACAGCTTGGTGAGGGAGTCAGACTTTAATTAAGAAGTCACAATGTGGGGCGCCTGGGTGTCTCAGTTGTTAAGCATCTGCCTTCAGCTCAGGTCATGTTCCCAGGGTCCTGGGATCGAGCCCTGCATCAGGCTCCTTGCTCTGCGGGGAGCCTGCTTTTCCCTCTCCCTCTCCCACTCCCCCTGCTTGTGTTCCCTCTCTTGCTGTGTCTCTCGCTGTCAAATAAATAAATAAAATCTTAAAAAAAAAAAAAGTCACAATGTGTTTTTACTAGTTAGTGCCAATTTGTGTTATAAAAATACTATATTAATCACAGTTGATTCTATTCAGCTCTGATTTGTTTGCCACCTTATAAGAGTTTTATGAATTAACATCTTTATTAAGAGCAGTTAGATGAGCCTAAGGGTTGTTCATAATTTCAGCACACTGTAAAGGAAAAGTTTTCTAATTTTTTTAAGATATCTCAACACATTTAAGAATAAGTAATTAAATATTTACTTATGGGATATAAAGTAATATCCAAAGAAACCCAGTTATTTAGCTTAAAATCTATATTAAGAATAATATCCTAGCTGAACAAAACAAACAGCCCTCAGTAGTTATAATACAATTATTTAATTGTATTATATAATGCAATTTTATTGTATTATATATAATAATTATATTAATATAATACAGTTATTTGTATTAATATCCTAGCTGACTATTGAATAAAAAAAACAGCCCTCAGTAGTTATAATACAATTAATATATAAAGGAAGTTGTTCACTCTGAATTCTGTTTGAAAAGTATTAAAAACAGCAAACTCTCCTCAAAAGCTAAAACATATTAGCTATCTCAAACTGTCTCATGATGATGTTTGATCCTGCCCAATAACCTTCTGTGATATATACAGAGCATTATAGAGAATATCCAAAGTTACATCATTACTCGGTTCAAACATGACAAATATTTTGGGACAAAATTTTACCAAAAAAGTGTGGTTACCTAACCCAGTTTTATCTCTAATTTTTATAACCCAGATGAGACCCAGTAAGATAGGGCTCTAGACTATTAACTGATCTAAGTAAGATAAAAGTTTATAAATCAAGTTTTTGGCAATAATTATGGTTTATGGTATGTCTATTTAAAAATAATCTTTTTTGGTAACCTGAAAACATAAAGTTATAATAAATTAAGTTAAATATTGAAACAATTATTGAATTCAAGTTTATGTACTTTTGGCTTCTTATTATGAAGAAACTAAAGATATTTGGGTCTATCATTAAACATGTCTTGTGCCACATGGATAAATTAACTGTGAGGAAAAATATAATTCTACAAATTATAAAATGCATTCATAAACCTGCAAGTCCACAGAATTCTAGTGTAACAAGCAGTCCAAAATTGCTTACTTCTTAGTTTTCAGTAGAAATTAAGTTTTTTAAGGGTTACTAATTCTAATCAATATATATAATTAAAGCTTGTAGAAATAATAAGGCCAAAAGAAAGCTGTATATGAAAGTAGGTAAGGAAAGTAAAATGTGTTTTTTGGATAAAGAAAAGTATGAAGGACATATTTTTGTTAAAGGAAAAAGACTACTTTTGTCCTAATGTAGAATGACTGTTGTTTACTTGTTTTCCAGAATGTGAAAGAGGAAAAATATAGGAAAAACCTGAATAATTATTTTAAAAACTTGTAGGTTTATGGAAAAGGAATTTTGGAAAAGGAATTTCATGTATGGTAAAGTTGACTAGATTGAAATGGATTTATTAAAGTTTTTAAATCATGAGGCAATATTGAAAGTATACTATTGTCAAATTACAATTTGGTTTCTCCCTGTTAAAAGGACAAAGTTTTCTTGAACTATTTTGATGTGCTTTTGATAAGAGATGTAAATAGCTTTTCTTTATCTTTTGGGTAACGTTTCTGGAAAAAAAAGATTTTAAGTCATCGTAATAATTTCCTGTTTCATGTTGTCTTTATCAGGTCTTTGATTACTTGGAAAAATTAAATTTTCTCAATATTAAAAGAGCTAAGTTTTGTTCACAATTATGTAGCCTCCTAATTACCTTTAAAATCTTCTATTGTCACTTTGATTAAATAGATTATTAAATATTATTTCATAATTATCTGTGGTTCAATTTAGTCAAATGTTCAAACCTTATGATGTTTTTGACAACTACCTAAAATCAATTTTTAAATGAGGGTCTTTTTAACCTCAAACTAACCTGGAGAGTTCACACATGATCCTTGGAAAATTACAGAGAATTTGTCTCTCACCTTGTAAAAGAGGAGTGTTAAAATTAATTAGGTTTATTTAATACATTAAATTACATGGGAAGCATTGTCAGTAAGAAGTAATGATAAACCTTAAGTTGTATGTATGTGCATATACATTACTAACATAGATATTTCAGAAATTGTTTGAAGTTCATAGAAATTTGCCAATACTTTCATGGCCCAATTGTTACAAATGTGCTACAGAAATAATGACATTTCCTTATTGAATAAACTATCATCAGATCTTTAATCATGGCCATTTTTTTTTTAAGTCTTCTTGTCATTTGTAGACAGTTATTGTTTTACTGTGATACTTTTGCAAATGTGTTTCATCTTCAGAGAGATTTATGGAAAGAACTCTGACAAGTACTCTAGAATATAGGTTTCTGATGACTATAAGATCATACCCCTGAAATAGGTAAGAATCTCCAGAACAAGTGGAAAAACTGAATTCAAGCAGAATAAGAATTAATAATGGGACTGAATAAACTGATAGGTATGATTATAAATTTTCTTACAACTTTTTCTTTGAAACATTGTTGGGCCTTAATGTGTTGTTTTCCCAGATTTAAGGAAACCTTTTCTCTTTTCTCTTAAGCTATCTATGACTTGCAGCAATTTGGCAAGTATACCTTTGTAAATAGAATTGAAACATTTACTTTTTCTCTCTACCTGATCCCTCTAGAATTTGGAAACTCACTGAGTTACCTTATGTTTTTGGCCATATTATTATTTGCATAAGTTCAATAAGAATTTGTTCTCCTGATAACACGACACAATTGGGAACCAAGGCTTTAAATGAAATGTCATATTTGGGAATATGCATAAAATCAGATATAACAACACAGTTAAAAAAAAATAAGGATGACTTTATGGGGCCAATAAAGCCTCTTGTTAAAAACAAAACAAAACAAAACAAAACAAAACAGGCTGGTACCTTGTTTACAGGGTTCCTAGCAGCCTCACCAGATAAGTAAGGAAAGGTACTTCCTGGCAGGTCCAGGAAACTCAGGATATCTTGAAGACCTCAAGATGAAAGGAATTAACCCAAAACTATAGGTATTATGGGTGAAGTCTGATGGCAAGTTTTTGACATGGCTTCTCAGTCTGGAGAGGCTTTAAAAGTCCAATCTAACATTGCTTATGAAAAGTTCCAGCAAGGCAGATTTAAAAAGAGCCTATATGGTCAATCACTATTTTTGCTGCACTTATATAAATCATCAGACCAAGTTTAATGAGACTAGATTTTTTTTTGCAAAGAAATTAGTTTTACTGTAAATATATTTGCTAGAAATGAAATCTGGATGCCAAATTCTACCAGTTTTCTCAAATATCTGGCTATGACACTCTAAACAATGCTTCTAATTTTCTCCCACCTTTCTGATTTGGAATCTTTAAGTACAAAGACTGTCTTTGAACTTTCTTGGAAGGGGCCTTCCCAGGCCCTTCTCACTACCCAGATAGCTGTCAAATTTCAGGGACTTGAACCTGGGACCTACATCTCCCAATTGAAAAGGGTTCCTCCAGACTCTTGGAGCTGCATGCCACTTAGAGATCTAAAATTAAAATTGAGCCCAGTATCTTTCCCAGAAGCAGATGGCATCTTGAGGTGAATGGCTCTCCCAAGACTATGGGTTGAAATCTTCATCTCCAATAGGAAATCTTTATTCCTTTTGCCTTTTCACTACATGGTTTTTCTCTCTGTTCATGCATGGGAAGACAATGCTCCTTAACTCTGGCAACTATCATTGCATCTACCACTAAGGCTATAACTATACCACAAAAGTTCCTGGCCTTTCTTGCTTTGGTAGTTTTAGAGAATAGAATTGCTTTAGATTACTTATTAGCTAAACAAGGAGTCTGTGCCATAGCAAATCCCTCCTCTGGTGCCTGACTCAACACTAGTATTGTAACGAATAAAAGAAATTAACAAAGAAGTCACTTGGCTAAAACAGGTTGGTGCTCCTTCAGGGTCATTCTTTGATTCATTTGATATCAACTGGTTTGGTTCATGGGGGCTCTGGCTAAGGAGAATACTAATGTCTCTTAGTATTATCCTCCTCATAGTCATTAGTGTAGTCTTTTATCTTTTTACATTTGTAAGCATGTTAAATGCATGCTTATGGTCATCAGCAGTACTTCAGATGGTCTCACTGTGCTTGGAGAAACAGAGACAAGATGAACAAGGTGGACAGCAACAACATTGCTTCCATGAACCTGACATCATACCTATAAGTTTTATGATGAAACAAGAATAATTTAAACCTGGAGGAGGAGCAAGATGGCAGAGGAGTAGGAGACCTAAATTTTGTCTGGTCCCAGGAATTCAGCTAGATAGGGATCAAACCATTCTGAACACCTACAAACTCAACAGGAGATTGAAGAAAAGAATAGCAGCTATTCTATGAACAGAAAAGTGAACCCTTTCTGGAAGGTATGACGTCTGGAGAAGTGAATCCAAAGTAATATTTGGGAAGATAGATGGTGGGGGAGGAAGCATCTGTCAGCTGGCTACTGGCAAGTGATAGAGCAGCAGAGCACAAAACCAGAACCTAGAAGTCTGCTCTGCTTAGGGACCTCACTTTAGTGACTAAGTGGTGGGGGGAGGGTGGAAACTTCACTGGGACAACATGGTCTCAGGACCCTCAAGGTCACAGAAAGACCGGGGGTGCCTGAGTGCCAGGAGAGCTCCCAGATATCAAAGCAGGGAAGCTGGATGCCAAGATGGAGCTGAGGAGTGGGCTCTCAGCTCGGGGTTGCCATAAACTGTGATCCACAGCACAGTTGGGCCACTACTCTTTGAGTAGGAACCCAACAGCGGCAGATCCGAGGAGACTCCCCTTCCTTCCCCGGAAGGAGTGGCTCAGGAGCCGGGAATCTACTGGGTTTGGAGACTCCAAACGAGGTCATGTGCCAGAGATAGAAATGCTCAGTCACAGGCCGGGTGAGCACGGAGTGCGGCCAGAGACCAGGGAGACAGGAGTGATTGACTGCTTTTCTCTGAGGGCTCACTGAGGAGTGGGGCCCCGAGTTCTTGGCTCCTCCTGGGCCAGATATTGGGAGGCCACAATTTTCATTCTCGTCCTCCAAAGCTGTATGGAAAGCTTTCAGGAAACAAAAGCTACTGAGAGCAAACCTGAGCAGATTACTTAGCCTGGTCCTGGGCAAGGGCAGTGCAATTCTGCCTCCGGCAAAGACATTTGAAAATAACGGCAACATGCCCCTCCACCCAGAAGATTAGCAGACAAATTAGATTTTAAACCAAAGACTATAATAAAAGATGAGGAAGGACACTACATAATTCTTAAAGGGTCTACCCAACAAGAACATCTAACAATTGTAAATATCTATGCCCTTAACATGGGAGCAGCCAACTACATAAGCCAATTAATAACAAAATCAAAGAAACACATACACAATAATATAATAATAGTAGGGGACTTTAACACCTCCTCACCAAAATAGACAGATCATCTAAGCAAAAGATCAACAAGGAAATAAAGGCTTTAAATGACACACTGGACCAGATGGATTTCACAGATATATTCAGAACATTCCATCCCAAAGCAACAGAATACACATTCTTCTCTAATGCCCATGGAACTTTCTACAGAATAGATCACATCCTGGGTCACAAATCAGGTCTCAACCAGTACCAAAAGATTGGGATCATTCCCTGCATATTTTTAGACCACAGTGCTTTGAAACTAGAACTCAATCACAAAAGGGAAGTCGGAAAGAACTCAAATACATGGAGGCTAAAGAGCATCCTACTAAAGAATGAATGGGTCAACCAGGAAGTTAAAAAAGAATTCAAAACATTCATGGAAACCAATGAAAATGAAAACGCAACTGTTCAAAATCTTTGGGATGCAGCAAAGGCAGTCCTAAGAGGAAAGTATATAGCAATACAAGCCTTTCTCAAGAAGCAAGAAAGGTCTCAAATACACAACCTAACCCTACACCTAAAGGAGCTGGAGAAAGAACAGCAAATAAAGCCTAAACTCAGCAGGAGAAGAGAAATAATAAAGATCAGAGCAGAAATCAATGAAATAGAAACTAAAAGAACAGTAGAACAGATCAACAAAACTAGGAGCTGGTTCTTTGAAAGAATTAACAAGATTGATAAACCCCTGGCCAGACTTATCAAAAAGAAAAGAAAAGGACCCAAATCAACAAAATCATGAATGAAAGAGGAGAGATCACAACCAACACTGAAGAAATACAAACAATTATAAGAACATATTATGAGCAACTATATGCCAACAAATTAGATAATCTGGAAGAAATGGATGCATTCCTAGAGATGTATCAACTACCAAAACTGAACCAGGAAGAAATAGAAAACCAGATCAGACCTATAACAACTAAGGAAATTGAAGCAGTCATCAAAAATCTCCCAAAAAACAAAAGCCCAGGGCCAGATGGCTTCCAGGGGAATTCTACCAAACATTTAATTAATACCTATTCTTCTGAAACTGTTCCAAAAAATAGAAATGGAAGGAAAACTTCCAAATTCATTTTATGAGGCCAGAATTACCTTGATCCCCAAACCTGACAAAGACCCCATCAAAAAGGAGAATTACAGGCAAATATCCATGATGAACATGGATGCAAAAATTCTCACTGAAATACTAGCCAGTAGGATCCAACAATACTTTAAAAGGATTATTCACCATGACCAAGTGGGATTTATTCCTGGGCTGCAAGTTTGGTTCAACGTCCACAAATCAATCAATGTGATACAACATATTAACAAAAGAAAGAACAAGAACCCAATGATCCTCTCAATAGATGCAGAAAAAGCATTTGACAAAGTACAGCATCCTTTCTTGATTAAAACTCTTCACAGTGTAGGGATAGAGGGTACATACCTCAATATCATAAAAGCCATTCATGAAAAACCCACAGCGAATATCATTCTCAATGGGGAAAAATGAGAGCTTTCCCCCTAAGGTCAGGAACATGGCAGGGATGTCCACTATCACCACTGCTATTCAACATAGTATTAGAAGTCCTAGCCTCAGCACTCAGACAACAAAAAGAAATAAAAGGCACCTGAATCAGCAAAGAAGAAGTCAAACTCTTACTCTTTGCAGATGATATGATACTTTATGTGGAAAACTCAAAAGACTCCACCCCAAAACTGCTAGAACTCATACAGGAATTCAGTAAACAGACAGGATATAAAATCAATGCACAGAAATCAGTGGCATTTCTATACATCAACAAGACAGAAGAAAGAGAAATTAAGGAGTTAATCCCATTTACAATTGCACCCAAAACCATAAGATACCTAGGAATAAACCTAACCAAAGAGGCAAAGAACCTGTACTCAGAAAACTATAAAATACTCATGAAAGAAATTGAGGAAGACACAAAGAAATGGAAAAGCATTCTGTGCTCATGGATTGGAAGAACAAACGTTGTGAAGATGTCAATGCTACCTAGAGCAATCTACACATTTAATGCAATCCCTGTCAAAATACCATCAACTTTTTTCAAAGAAATAGAACAAATAATCCTAAAATTTGTATGGAACCAGAAAAGACCCCGCATAGCCAGAGGAATGTTGAAAAAGAAAAGCAAAGCTGGTGGCATCACAATTCAGGACTTCCAGCTCTATTACAAAGCTGTCATCATCAAGACAGTATGGTACTGGCACAAAAACAGACACATAGATCAATGGAGCAGAATAGACAGCCCAGAAATGGACCCTCAACTCTATGGTCAACTAATTCGACAAAGCAGGAAAGAATGTCCAATGGAAAAAAGACAGTCTCTTCAACAAATGGTGTTGGGAAAATTGGACAGCCACATGCAGAAGAATGAAACTGGACCATTTCCTTACACCACACACAAAAATAGACTCCAAATGGTTGAAAGACCTCAGTGTGAGACAGGAGTCCATCAAAATCCTAAAGGAGAACACAGGCAGCAACCTCTTCGACCTCAGCCGAAGCAACTTCTTCCTAGAAACATCGCCAAAAGCAAGGGAAACAAGGGCAAAAATGAACTATTGGGACTTCATCAAGATAAAAAGCTTCTGTACAGCAAAAGAAACAGTCAACAAAACCAAAAGACAACCGACAGAATGGGAGAAGATATTTGCCAATGACATATCAGATAAAGGGCTAGTACTCAAAATCTATAAAGAACTTATCAAACTCAACACCTAAAAAACAAATAATCCAATCAAGAAATGGGCAGAAGACATGGACATTTCTGCAAAGAAGACATCCAAATGGCCAACGGACTCATGAAAGAGTGCTCAACATCACTTGGCATCAGGGAAATCCAAATCAAAACCTCAATGAGATACCACCTCACACCAGTCAGAATGGCTAAAATTAACAAGTCAGGAAACAACAGATGTTGATGAGGATGTGGAGAAAGCGGAACCCTCCTACACTGTTGGTGGGAATGCAAGCTGGTGCAGCCACTCTGGAAAACAGTATGGAGGTTCCTCAAAAAGTTGAAAATAGAATTACCCTATGACCCAGCAATTGCACTACTGAGTATTTACCTCCAAAATACAAATGTATTATTCCAAAGGGGCATGTGCACCCCAATGTTTATAGCAGCAATGTCCACAATAACCAAATAGGAAAGAGCCTAGATGTCCATCAACAGATGAATGGATAAAGAAGATGTGGTATGTGTGTATACACACACACACATACAATGGAATATTATGCAGCCATCAAATAAATGAAATCTTGCCATTTGCAACAATGTGGATGGAACTAGAGGGTATTATGCTAAGCGAAATAAGTTAATCAGAGAAAGACAAGTATCATATGATCTCACTGATGTGAGGAATTTGAGAAACAAGACAGGATCAAAAGGGAAAGGAAGGAAAAATGAAAGACGAAACCAGAGAAGGAGACAAACCATAAGAGACTCTTAATCTTAGGAAACAAACTGAAGTTTGCTGGAGTGGAGGGGGTGGAAGGGATGGGGTGGCTGGGTGATGGACATTGGGAGGGTATGTGCTATGGTGAGCGCTGTGAATTGTGTAAGACTGATAAATCACAGACCTGTACCCCTGAACAAATAATACATTATATGTTAATTTTTTTAAAAAGTTAAAAAATAAATAAATAAAATAGAAGGGGGAAAAAGAATAATTTAAACCTGATAATGACCAAGAATAGTGCTAATATCATTATTAATTTAATTATTAAATTAATTAAACAAGGAGGCCATGAGACTGAGGTTTCTGAAATGCTATGGTGGCAGACAAACTAAAATCTAAGCCTGTAAACAACTCAAGGTTAAAAAATCAACACCTAAGGATAACCAATCACAAACAACGAACTATGCATTAAGCTGTCCCCAGTCAGATAATTCTTTGCTTTTGCACCTCTTCTATATAGGTCATTCCTATTGCTCTTGTAGGTGGAACACTCCTAAACACTCCTGGTTTGGTACTGCCCAATTAGAAATTATTTTCCTCAAAAAAACTCCTCAAATTTTTAATATGCCTCTGTTTATCTTTTAATGCAGCTTTATATGTAATAACCATAAACTGGAACCAATCCAGATGCCCTTCAACAGCAGAATGGTTAAAAAAGACTCTGGTCCATACATTTTAGAGAATCCTACTCAGCAATAAAAAGTCCATACATTTTAGAGAATCCAACTCAGCAATAAAATAAAATAAAATAAACACAACAATTTCAGTGACTCTTCAGGGAATTATGCTAAGTGAAAAAAACCAATCTACAAAATGTACATGCTGTGTGACACAATTTATTTAAAATTTTTGGGTTGGAGAATAATGGGAGAGGGTGGAGGGGAAGTGGGTATGCTCATAAAAGAACAACATGAAAGAACTTGTGAGGCTGGAGTTGTTAAGTATCTTGACTGTGTTAATGGACACATGAGCCTATACATGTGATAAAATTGTAGCAAACTAAATGCACCCACATGCACATGCACACACACATAAATGGGTATGAGCAAAATGAGAAATTTAAGTAAAATGGATGGATTGTATCAATGTTAATATCCTGGTCATGATATAATACTGCAGTTCAGCAAACTTTTACCATGGTAAGGGGGTGGTGAGGAAGACTAAATAAATAATAGAGAAACATTTGTTATTTAAAGTTTATGAAACTAATTTCTTGTTAATAAAATAGAAATAATCTCCAAAATTTTTTTTGTAAATTGTAGCATTAGAATTTCTGAAACTAATTCAGCATTTAATTGAATATTTATTAATGTTTAAAGTTACCTTAAGGCTTTCAGCAAACACTATTTAACTATCAGTAAATTTTCTGGGCATGGACTTCAATATGAATTTATAATAGGAAATCACTCAAATATCAAAGTGCAAAATTGCTATTATTAGTAAAATTTAATGTCCTTTACCTGTACTTTTATATTATTTATTTTATTCATATACATACACATATATGTGTATCTGTATATATGTATATATGTGTATATATATAAGTACATACATATATAAACACACACACATATATATACACACACAAAAGAAAAATGTACCTTAATGCAGTGATAAATTATTTTTAGTTACAAGATGACCAATAATGTTAACATAATTCAATATCTTGCTGAGTTTTTATCTGTTAAATTTGTGGAGTTTTAGCCTAACATCTTGTATCACAAAATATTTTATTCACAAACCAAGTAATCACTGTTTCATTGAGATGATTTAAAACAGCAAGATTTGGAAAGGTTTCTTTATTTTTAAACCCAAATCTTTGAAAGATAATAATTCCAATCAAATTATTTGACGTTAGCAAATTTCTTCACTTTGAAGAAATGTCCAAGTTAACATACTTCCAGCTACAATATTTAATACTGAACAGTGTTTGGTGTTCAATGACCTTAATTCTGTGATGACTTTTTGTTTATTTCTCAATTTGTTTTTTCATAGACTTTCATGGGAACAAGGGAAGTGGTTGAATGTGGCTGTTTCAGCTCTTCAATGAGGTTTTGTCTCAATAAATGCTTTGATATCAAAGTCATGCAACTGAAGGAAAGCAATGAAAGATTGCCAAGCAAAATATTTGATAGTCTAATCAAAATAAAAAGCAATTTTAGATATAAAAATAGTTTCAATTATGATATTCAATATTGTTTTGTAGAGTTACATTATGTAATAATAGCAACTGCAGTGTTTTTTCCAAATTAATAAGAATATGCTTGAATTAAAATTATAAAATATAAATAATACATCAGATAAAAACAGAAAATTGCATTGTATAAAAAGAACACTAATCAAATAACTAGGTCAAATATAAAAATAATAAAAATGTTTCATTTTTTTGAAAAAGACATTTCAGAATAAAACCCACAAAAGTCACAAAACAAAATAGCAAACCAACCAATGAATGACTTATAATTTTAGAAACTAACTTCTCCTGAGTTCTTAAATTCTAAAGAATAGATAAAACTGTTAAAAAATAAAAATTAAAAATACACCAGATTCCTTTAACCTTTCATCACTATGTGTTATGCTTGAAGTGAGATGTATAATATAGTCTGTGTTCTTACAGGAAAAAAGTCATCAGAAATCCATGGAATTAAACACACTGTATTTAGCAAGGCTCCAAATACACAGTAAATGTTCATTAAATGGTACGTAATAATTACCACAACAAAGATCTTACTATTGAATAATAACTCTGCCTGATACATGTTTATAGTATACATTTAAATGCTAATTTAAATGCATTTAAATTTGCAAGTACAACCTTCCGGTTTCAGAATGAAATATTGCCTTAGCAGTTGCTCATTAGTGAGACTTTAATGAAGAGAACAGGCTTAAGCTATGATTAAATCCTTGTTTTGTACTAAGTAGAGTTTAGTGTTACTACCAAAACATTGTTACATAATAGGAACACTTTTCAGAAATTATCTTAACTTTCAAATGCCTGTAAACTTCTAAAGCCCTCAATGTTTGTCTTCATTGTTTATCAAAAATGTGAGATAACTTTCAAATATGGACATAGACGAAGATATTAACAGCATTTGTATGTTTGGTATAAAGAAGATTAAACAACTACGTAAGCATCCTCATTTTTGATATTTGCTTTTTCCTGATATTTTATATCACTTAGATATAGTGATTATAAATTGTTCTGCTAATGTGACTGAGGTCACTGTCTCTATCTTTGCATATATGAAGTACCTTTGAGCAAGTGTAAAATAATGGTAAACCTGATTAGTACCATGAGGTTTGATATAATTATATTTCCTTTCTTTATAGTATCTTAATGAAAACTTACTATTGTCTATATAATAACTATGACACATTTCACAAATTTATTTGGCTAATTTCATGCTGAGTTATTTCAAATGCTATGACTTTTCCCAAAATCATATATCATACCAAATTTTATATCAATACCTTTCTGGGAAGTTGATATGGTGATTGTTACCTTATGCAGTATACTAAATGTAAAAGAAGTAAGTTCATTTATTTTCATTGAATACATCCTAATATGTGTTAAACAGCAAAAATTTGAGTAAATTTGAAAATCTAATTGGATTTATTGAATGATTAATGAATCAGGCAGTATCCCATCTAAGAAATAAAAATAAGGTCCAAAGAACTACAGAAAAGGAAAGGTTTTTAAAGTCTGGAAATGGAACTTATAAATGAAAAAAAATTTTCAGGTTCAGGCAACCTATCTATGGGGGACAGAAGGAGACTGTGTGGGCAGATTAGCTCATTAATGCTAACCAGAAAGTTCCAAACTGACCAGTTAAGACTATATTCCTGGGGAAGAGTGTAACTGCAATTAAGTTAGGTATTAAATCATCATGGGCTTAGCATAAGTGACTCCATTTGGGGCCTGTTAATTCTTTTTCTTCTTTTTTTTAATTTAAATTCAATTAGCCAGCATATAGTACATCATTAGTTTTTGATGTAGTATTCACTGATTCATTAGTTGCGTATAACACTCAGTGCTCATCACATCATGTGTTATTTCTTTTTTTTAACAATTTCACCCCCCTTTTGATCAGACTCTCAGCTTAATTGAAAGATATAATCAAAATTGAAGGCATTAGAGCCACTCTCAAGTACTGCTCTGCTGTTCTCACAGTTCTATTGGTCCTTTGTGTGGTATCTATAGGTTATGATGTTTTTACTTAATCTCTGTGATGTTAACCAGTCATGGTTTCAGGTTAACAATCTTTAATGTAGTCATTCTCTGCACTTTTCTAATGTTCCCATCCTAAGGATATCATTTGCTTCATGGTTATTGGCTGCAAATATGAATTTGAAGCTTTTGAGAGAATACGATGCCCCAGGGCATCATTATGGTTATAATAAGCAGGATAATTCCCAGTGTTTGGTGCACTTTGGAGCCATGGTCCCTAAGACCTAAATCAACCGAAATTAAATAAATCAAAGAAAGACCCCCACTGAAGGAATCACCTCTTTAAGCCAAATGGCTTGCTTAGTGATCTTTTATAATTGAATTTGAAGTTCCCCACAAGGTTTAATCCAGATGCAGCAAGTGATGTTGACCACAGCACAGATTCCTCCTTACTCAGCTAAAAGATAATCAAGGGCTATTATATTATCAAGGACAACTTTGGCCAGAGACTAAGGATCTTTGTTGGGAAGCTATTCTTAGCAATAGAATCTGCGATCTTTTCAAGAATTAAGGAGATTTTTCTGAACACATTCTCATTTGCATTTACTCCTAACCAGGGAACTATGACCTTGCCAAAGGAAACAAATCCTGAGTCGTTCCCCCTGGTAGGCCCTTTCTAACTCAAAAATGTAAATCCAGGAGTTTGACCAATGAGGTGTCTTAGTTCACATGTGAAAACTTAAAGAGGTACTGTTAATAGATTCATTCACAAGGATTGCTGCATTTACACATTCTAGCCAGGAATCAGGCAGGTTTTTAGCACATATGGGAAGAAAATCTTCTAGACTGCAATAGAGTCATTCCAAATACCTTGTGAAGATGGGTGCTGCTGGTAGGATATCTTAGTGAATAGGGGCAGATCTGATCTAGATAATCAGGGGAACATGGGGGTGCAAATGTACTAAGATTTATATAGGTAAGTGTGTCTAATTAGGGATATAGAGTTATAATCAGAAAGTAAAAGCAAAGTATTGGATATTCTGGTTGTAAAAGTGAAACTCAGTAAGAAACTTCTAAGGGGGATCAATTGTAGTTTACAGTGACATTGGGAATAGAAGAAATATTGATCACAAGGAGGATCAGGGGATCTCTTGCATTATGGATAGATCAGAATTTTTTACAACAAGTCCAGCAATCTGAAAGGTAATCAACTTGAGCAATGGCCTGGGAGATATGGATGAAGGTGCTAACTTTCCAAGCCAATGCTAGAGTAAAGGAGAAAAGAGAGTAAAATTTTCACATTTAAAGTATGAAGCATTGGTCCGATGTCTTAGGTGGAAGCAAGGTCTACCTTGATGTCAACTACTTCTCTTCCTCATCAATTTGATTCAGAGGTCTCCAGCATCTGCACAGGACCAGATGTCAGATAGAGACTTCTTTAGTTGTGATATGTGTGCCCAAGGCTTAATATCATCTAGTTTTGCACCAGTGTCAGTTGCAGGAGCACTTGGTAACGTCCTTTCCAGTGGGGCTCAAGGACTGTTTCCAGAATACTCAATTACCAGGCTCTAGTCTGTAACCCACAGGATCCTTTGAATTGGGATCCAGGGAAGCTTTTCTAACCTGTTGATGATAGGCTTTAGCAAAGGACATTAAAGACTCACAGTAGCTGGTTATGCTAGCAGGAGACACCAAAGATCAGCAGAAAGTTGTATACCAATAGACATTGTTCTACCAGGGACTATCTCATGTGGAAGGAGTTCATGTTTTCCAAAGAGCACACTGCAAATAATCATAAAAACCAGAGACAGTACCTTAGGCCAAAGGAATCCAGTAATTTTAGCAAGTTCAGAAAGTTTGAGTTTGAGGATCCCATTAGCTCTCCTGACCTTGCCTGATGATTGAAGGTGATAGGAACAGTGTGAATTCCAAGAAGTTTCCAAGGGTTTTGTTAAGGTTCCTATAATTTGCCCAGTGAGGTGGATACCTCAGTCAGTGGAGATTGTGGAAGGTATACCCCAAGTGAGACACACATTTTCTAACTGTTTCTTTGCCACTGTGAGGGCATCAGCCTTGTGGCAAGAGAAGGCTTGAACCCATCTAGAAAACATACCTAACGAGAATATATTGATAACTCATACTAAATGGCAGTTGAATGAAGTCTAACTCTAAGCGTCCAAACAGCCTTGAGGGAGGAGGTCTGAGGCCTCCATGGACAAAAATAGTTTTTGTAGGATTGCGGACCAACTGGTCAGACATTAACAGTAGAATGTCTTAGCAGTTTTATGGAAATCTCTCCACCATTGTCTATTCATAAAAGCACCATGGTAGGTGAGGAATGTAAAAACCAAAAGATAGGGTTTGCTAGAAAGCTAGGAAGAACAAAGTGGCCATCCTGGGTTTCCAATAGCCCCAACTGTTTATTTAATTTATAATCATTGTTTGTCCATCTTAATTTATCTAATTCAGGAGCAGACTGTCACCATGTTGTAAGGATGTCAGGGTGGCAAAAGTCTGACAATAAGGGATCATTTTTTTTAGAAGAAGAAAAGAAGAAGAAGAAGAAGGAGAAGAAGAAGGAGAAGGAGAAGGAGAAGGAGGAGAATGAACTTCATCCACATGTGCTCCAATCTTTATAGATTCTATTGCTGCTGCTTTTGAATAAAAATCAGCTAGGACATTCCCCTGATACTCAGGTTTGGTCCTTTTATTTATTTATTTTTTATTTATTTTTTTTAAAGATTTTATTTATTTATTTGAGAGAGAGAATGAGACAGAGAGAGAGAGCATGAGATGGGGGAGGATCAGAGGGAGAAGCAGACTCCCTGCTGAGCAGGGAGCCTGATGCGGGACTCGATCCCGAGACTCCAGGATCATGACCTGAGCCGAAGGCAGTCGCTTAACCAACTGAGCCACCCAGGCGCCCCAGGTTTGGTCCTTTTAATGTGAATCTCAGTTTTGACAGCAATTTCAGAAGGTAAGAGAATAGCAGTAGGAAGTTCTTTTACTTATTGTCCATTTTCTTTGGTGTCCCAGAAGACATAAGAAATCCCCTTTGTTGGGGCACCTGGGTGGCTCAGTTGTTAAGCATCTGCCTTCGGTTAAGGTCATGATCTCAGGGTCCTGGGATCGAGCCCCGCATCAGGCTCCTGCTCAGCAGGAAGCCTGCTTCTCCCTCTCCCACTCCCCCTGCTTGTGTTCCCTCTCTCGCTGTCTCTCTCTCTCTGTCAACTAAATAAATAAAATATTAAAAAAAAAAAAGAAATTCCCTGTGTTCCCATAACATCCCCAAATCATGGATGACCCCAAAGGCATACCAGCTATTAATATAGATATTTACAGTTTGTCCTTTTGATTACTGGTGTCTTTGGTAAGGGCATGAAGCTCTGCTTGTTAGGCTGACTTAGAGCTTGTGGGAGGCTTTTCCTTTCAAGTAGTTCATATTGTGTAGTAATAGCATAACTAGCTTAGAAATTCTCTTTTTCTACAGTATGACTAATTAAAAAAAATAAGATTAAATTCAGGTTAGTTAACCGAGTGCCCTGTAAATCAGGTCATGGTGTCACAAAATGGGAAGCTAGTACCTCAAAGTCATGGGGCTTGCTTATGTCAGGCAGAGGTATTACCACTGCAGAATTAAGAGCGTTGCAACATTCAAGATGCAGGTTAGGTGGTGAAAGCAGAAGGATCTCATAGGAGGTTAGTCCACTTGCAGAGAAATGTTGAGTCAATTCAGAGTTAAGACTTTGAACCGTGTTTGGTTTCTAAATGTCATTTCCTAAGGTTAAATCTGCTCAGGCTTCTGACTTTGTGGCTGCAGCTATAGCCTTAAGACAGCTGGGAGAGGCAAGAGCAACTAAACCAAGTTATATCCTACAATAGGCAACAGGCCTATGTTTATCACCATGTTCTTTTTTTTTTTTTTTGATATAGTGTTCCATGATTCATTGTTTGTGCATAACACCCAGTGCTCCATGCAGAACGTACCCTCTTGAATAGCCATCACCAAGCTAACCCATCCTCCCACCCCCCTCCCCTCTAGAACCCTCAATTTGTTTTTCAGAGTCCATCGTCTCTCATGGTTCATCTCCCCCTCCGATTTCACCCCCTTCCTTCTTCCCCTCCTGCTATCTTCTTCTTTGTGTGTGTGTGTGTGAGCCTTCTCAGGGCTTGGTTATTTCTTTCATGCATAAACAAGGTGAAAGGTTTTGAACAGTTAGGTAGCCCTTGGGCAGGCAGTTCTTACAGAACCTGTTTTAGTCCCCTGAAGGCCTATTCATGTTTATCTTCCCAAGGAAGGAGTTCAGAGACTGAAATTTTAGTAAGTTCATAGAGTGGGGAAGCCAATGGACAAAAATTAGGAAGCTATAGTCTGCAAAAGCCAGCCAAGCCTAGAAATCCACAAAGTTGCCACTTAGTTGTGGGCCTCAGAAATTTTTAGGTTACTTTAATCTTTTTTGAATAGCTGGATTCCTTCAGTACTCAGATTATGACCTAAGTAATGAACAGTGTCTAGAAATAATTGTAAGCAAAAAGGTCTTTTTCCCAGGGAACTGAAGGGTACTTAAATTGAGAAATAAAAAGGGGCCCCAGTGAACCATTGAGGTGTGGCTATACAGCTATATTGTTGATTATTCCAGGTAAAGGTAGATAGATACTGCCTGTGGAAGTCTATAGGGATGCTAAAGACTGAACAAAGTCCATAACAATGAATCATTTTGAGTCCAGTGGGATTTGAGACAAAGGAGTTTTGGGTTTGGATCAATTGGGAAATGGAGAATAACTATGCTGTTAGTAACTCAAGTGCTGCACAAATTGCCATCCCCTTCTGAACTGGCGAGATGGGTCTATTATGGGAGCTGGTACAAGGAATGATTAGCCCCTGGGCAAATAGTTCTTCCGCTATTGGAGTGAGGCCTTGTGTAGCCTCAGGTTTTAATAGATATTGAGGCAATTTAGGATGAGATTTAGTCATATTTATCTGAAACTTTATAGACTCTGCAGTTTTTATTCTCCCAATGTCAGTATTAGAAGCAGTCCACAGATTGGGCCCCAACCATAACTCTAAATTCTTCACCTCCAACAATTCCAAATGTGGAAAATGGGACTGAGGGACAGACTGAACCAGCAGACCTAAACAAATGAGAACTGCAGACTGATTCCAAAAAACTGGAGAACTGCAACAAGCAGTTCCCAGTGTGGAATCTGGGGAGGGAACCAAGGACTGTGGTAACCAATCAAATGGGGAATTGTGGTCCAAACTACCAGAAATTTCCAACGTGGAACTAGTGATTCCACACAAATATAGAACTGACTAGAAAGCCAATTGGATCAGGAACTTGATGCAAAGAGAGCAGAGCTCAGAACTAAGAACTTAGCTACAGCCCTCAGCAATGATGAGAGAGTTTTGATTTCTCTCAAAAAGGAGTTTGTGGGAGCTATGCTTCTATTTCTCATTGTCCCTTAATGTTGTCAGAAGTTCACTTCACATCCCACCGCTGCCACCAAGTCTGTTAAATATAAAAAATTCAGCCTAGTAAATTTGAAGATCTAATTGGCTTTATTGAATGATTCATGAATGGGGCAGTATTCCAACTAGCAGATAGAAAAGAGCTCCAAAGAGCTACAGAAAGGGATAGGTTTTTAATGCCTGAACAAGGAAATCATGAACAAACAAACAAAAGCATTATTTCAGACTTAGGTAACCTACCTATGGCAAGTAGAAGGGGGCTAGTGGTAGATTACCTCACTGGTGCTGACCAAAAGATTCCACACCAACTAGTTAGGATTACATTCCTGAGGGGAAATTGTAACTACATTTAGATTGGGTATTAAGACTCAGTGGGCTTAGCACAAATGATTGCATTTAGAGTCTGTTGTTTCTTTTCTTTTTTTTTAAATATGGATCTTAATATACACGCAGCACTGTTTTTACATGCGTTGATAGTTTTCTCATTTGACTTTTATAATAACCTTATGAGGTAGATCCTACAATCTATATTTTATAGATGAGGAATCAGAGGTTAATTAACTTTCCAAGATCAGACACTAATAGGTGCTTAAACTGGAATTAGAAATCAGGGAGATTGGCTCTAGAGACCATGATCTTGAACAGTTTGCCGTGCTGCTTCTAAGTATAATGTGGGAGCCACACACAGCCTGCAAACCCCACTCCCACTATCCATGACATGTTTACCTTATATAGGTTTGAGTCATCTTCAGGAAAAAAAAAAAGAACTGAGACAGGAAAATGGAATAAATAATGAGGGAAATGTTTTTGCTCTTGAAAGTTTTTTTTATTAACTTTTTAAATTCCCTTCCTAAATTCCAGTTTTTACCTTTGTCTGATAATTAGAGTAATAATCTATATTGTATGCATGAGGATTATTTTAAATGGCCTAATTATCCAAGCCCTTTTTCAAACACATACTCCAGTACATACTATTAATTAAACAATCATCTCCTGTTAGACCCCAATTTTTCCTCATTTCTCACAGAAGTTAACAAAGCTATTTATTTTCTCTGAACTTTATAACCCATCTATGCCTTCATAAATTATGTATTTTCTACTGTGAATGTCTTCTCTTTCAATCATTTCTAGTTCAATTCTGCCCTGGCTGTCATGGCATATATGAAATCCCAATCAGGGGAGTTTTTCCTGAGACAAAGCAAAGCAAATTTGTATATGTAAACATTCTTGCTTGCTTATATCTGTATTTCTGTCTAATTGTATTTTGGAGAGAGAAAGCATGAATGCATTCTACTCTATTCTCAATAAAGTAAGAAATATCCGCATACCGTAAGTGTGTAAGATAATGAATAAGAAGCTATAAGAGATACTCCATATAATCAATATTTAATATTTCTAAGTGTCCAGGACACCTCAGGTATTTTACATGATGATGTCTGATTGATTGGCCTTATCTGGAAGCTCAAAATCCTTTTTATGTTGTTTTATTTTGCTATGATTTGCATCAGCATTGCAATATCCAAAGGTCATTTTCTTTTATATAGCACACTCACTTTAAGGGACAGAGATAAGTGAAGTTTTCTGTCATTTGGTTCATTCCTACACACACACATACACACACACGCACACACAAACATATATATATATATGAAATAGCCGCTGATATGGTCCAAAAGTAATGAATTATGTTTAAGTCCATCTAGTTCTCCCACTGACTAGTTGTGTTACCTTGGTAAGTCACCCGAAACAATTATTATTCCTATAAACACCAGGCAGGAGATTTAGGGGGTGAAGTCAATGAACACAATGGATGCTTTAAACATTCCTTTCATATTAGTTGTTGACTGGTTATAGGAATTTTTAAAGATAAAAGATAGTCTAAAAGTAAAGTTTTATGTAAAAGCAAGCAAAATAAAACAAAATAAGTTATAAGTAGAATATAAGTTATAAGATATAAGTAGAATATCATATACCTACTTTTAAAATTAGGAAAAAATAAAATAATACCAGGTTTTCTTTAAACTATGACTATAACAAATGAGAAGGCAAAATATTTTCTTTAAAATAAGTAGACAATTTTATTTGACTTATATTTAAGCATAGCAGTAATAAACAAAACAAAACAGAACAAAATACAACTGTGCTCATTTTGCAGGAAAATGCTGGTAATTAAAATATAAAATAGATCTTGAAAGATTATTACTTCTGATATATATGAATAAAAAATAAGTGTATGAAAATAGAAATCAAGTATTTCATATACTTATAAAGACACCACAAAGAAATGTCACAATTGTGTTGATTATGATCATTTAGTCTGTTCAGGTTGCTATCACAAGACACCACAGACTAGGGGGTTCATAAGCAAGAAAAATGTTATTTCTCACAGTTCTGGAGGCTAGCAGTTCAAGGTCAAGGGCCCAACATGGTCACATTCTGGTGAGGGTCTTCTTTGTTTATAGCCAACACCTTCCCACCGTGTCCTCACATGATGGAGTGGTCTAGGAATCCCTCTGGAGCCTCTTTTATAAGGCACTAGTCCCCTTCATGAGTGTTCTATCCTCATGACTTAAGCAACTCCCAAAGATCTTACCTTCTAATTATCTTTGGGGGTTAGGATTTCAACATATGAATTTGAGAGGGAGATACAAACATTCAGACTATAACAATTGTATTAATTGAAAAGATTAATAGAGAAACAATTAAAATCACACACATACATTCTTAACAATGTACAGACTGATTTTGCTTAATTTTACCAGAAACTTTTTTATAACCCTTTGCTTAGTTCATTAGCAGGAAAATTATTAAAACTTGCTAAATGTATAAAATGTGCATTAGTTTTCTATTTCTGCATAATAGATTATGACAAACTTGGTTTCTTAACACAATTGTATTTTCTCCCATTTTCCTCTGTGTTAGGGGTCTAGGTACAGATTATCTGGATCCTCTGTTGAGGGTCTCATCAAACTGAAATCGAGGTGTTTGTCAGGAATGGGTTCTCGTTACATCTAGGATCTTTGCCCAAACTCATTCAGGTATTGACAGAATTTAGTTGCCTGTGGTTGTAGGACTGAGATCCCTTTTTCTTGCTTGCTGTTGGCCAGGCATTGCTCTTAGTTCATAGAGGCTGTCATGAACCTTCCAATACTTCCAGTTTCTCCGACTTCAGGAAGGCCTCCATCTTTTTTAGGGTTCACCTAAATAGATCACACCCACCCAGATGATCTCCCTTTAGATTAATTCAAAGTCAACTGATTAGATTAGTTACTCAGGGCGAGGGAATTACACAAAGATGCATGTACCAGAGGGCATAAATCTTGGGGCCCAACTTGGAATTCTGCCCTACCACAATGTATATCGTTAATAATATGTTCTGTATCACTAATGTCAATACAGAGAAATATCTCTTTTGACAAAGCAGATATGCCTCTTTTTTTGGAAACCTTATTAATGCAGGTTAAAAGGCAAATCGGGCCCTTATTTTGAAAGATTCTGGTACCACAGTAAGTGTATACAGGAGTGATTCCCCTGATCTTCCCCCAAATGATCTATATCAAATATCCAAAGTAATTACATATTGTAGAACCAGTAATTTGCAGATCTTCCTAGAGCTGTTGGGAAAAAAGTCTGAGCTAAATTTTGCAGAATAAAAACAAAACATCATCATAATCCACAGTTTAGAGTGGGTTGAGGGTATAGAGCTCTATGATAGATTCCTGGACCAAGTCAATCTACAGCAGATCCAACAGATCCATCCACCCCCTCTGTGGTCATTTTCACAGTTCCTAACTATGTTAACATGAATATACTTAGCAGCTCACAGAACCCTTACACTGGTTTCCTGCTGTGTAGGGTGAGAATGATTTTGGTAGAAAAGTGTAAGCAGAAATCTCTCATACTGCTTCTTCTTCCCTGCCGGAAGAGTAAATCAGAAAAACCACTGCATTTCAAGTCAAATGGCAGAAATTGATGCCAAACTCAAAGACTTAAAAAAATTTAAGTTTTGCCATCCTCATTTATATACTCATTGAATTCCCAAATAGTAACCTGCAAGAAAATTCAGATAGGTCATCATAGATGACTGATGCTACATGTATTCAATTATGTGACAGACCCATTCTCACAGGTGCTGTGCCAGATCTGGTGTATTTTCTAGAACAAAACCAGAGAGATTCTACACTTGGTATCTGGTTATGGTAGTCATAAGTCCCCACAAAGATGTATACGTCCTGATCCCCAGAACTTGTGAATATGTTAGGTTACACAGCAAAGGAGAATTAAGGTTGCAGAAGGAATTAAGCAGAAGACCTTAAAATGGGGGGATTATCCTGGATTATTCAAGTGGGCCCAAAGGGACCTTAAAAGCAGAAGAGTAAAGAGGAAGAGAACCAGAGAGATGGCAGTGTGAGAAGACTTAGTTCAACATTGCTGGCTCTAAATATGGAGGGAGGAGGCCAAAAAAAGTAGGAAAAATCTAGAGACTGGAAAAAGCAAGGTAAAGAAAACTTCTCTAGCACCTCCGGAAAGGACTGTCCCCCCACCAACCTGCCATTAATCTTAGTCCGGTGAGATCTGTGTTGGACTTATGATCTACAGAACTGCAAGATGATAAATTTGTGTCATCTTAAGCCACTAAATTTGTGGTATTTGTTATAGCAGCAATAGAAAGCTAATGTAATAACTGTTAATTTAGTAAATGCATTTCATTCCCAAACACAGGAATTTTCTCAGGAAAGAAAATTTAAAAAAAAAATCAAAATCAAAAGCATTCATTGAAATAGACAGTAAATAGTACATGAACTTGGCCAAGGACTGTGTTAACTCTGCTATACTCTGGCACATTGTAGTCTGAAGGGGTCTTGATTATCTGATCATTCTACAGAACATCTCTCTGATTCTTTGTTGAGGACTTAGTAAGCAGAGGTAGCAAATACTCCATATGCCTTGTTAAGTCAAGGTCTTGTTGAAACAAAGAGCCTGCCACATTCATGAAACTTTCAATGTCCAATGATCTAGTACATGCCAGGATATTGGAAATTTCTGTCACTGAGAAAGAGTCACAGTGCTTGCTCTGATTCATTTATCAGGTGACTTACAAGGCTGCCAATTTCAAGTGGGCCCCAGAGCAGAAAAAAGCTCAGCAGCAGATTTAGGGCTGCAATACAAACAGCTTTGTCACTTGGGTCATATAATCTAGCAGATCCAATAATACTATAGAGCAGGAGTCAGCAAACTGTTCCTGCAAATGGCCAGAGGGTAAATATTTTAGGCTTTGAGAGCCATAGGGTCTCTATTGCAACTACTAACTCTGCTGATATAGTGCAACTATTCAACCCTGCCCTTATAATATAACTACTTAACTCCAAACTTGTAGTGCAAACATAGCCACAGACAATACATAAGCAAATAAATATGGCTGTGTTCCAGTAAAATTTTAGTTACAAAAATAGGCCCTGACTCAGATTTGGCCCATATGCCATAGTATTCTGAGTCCTGTTATAGAAAAACAAACTAACAACAACAACAACAACAAAAACCCAAAACATTATGTAGAGTCCTTGGAATACTCCAATAAGAGGGTCACAACACGGACCACTGGGGTTTTGGTATGAGACTTCCCCATCTTCAGAAGGGAACTGTATACACTTGCAGTACAACTTCTGGATTTGGGGCCTTAATGGAGACCGAGTGTCTGATTGTGAAGCATCAAATGACTATGTGATTAAAACTATCCAGCATATATTGATTATTATTAGATCTATTATGCCATAAGTTTATACTTACATCAACTTAAAAGTTTTTAGTTGAAGATGGTATTTAAGGTTGTAGCTTGGGCCATATTGGGGAGTTACTCTGTTTCCCTGGGTAGTTCCCATGTGTACATGAGGTCTATATGTTAATAAACTTCTGGGTTTTTTATCTCTTGTTAACTAATCTGTCTTTTATTGCAAGAGGTCTCAGCCATGAACTCAGAAGGGTGGAGGGAAAATTATTTTTCTTCCTCTATACTAGATACGAACTTTGAACTCTAGAGAGCAAAAGAGGAAGTGGAGAGGAAAAGAAGGTTAAAAAAAGAAGAGTGGAATTGACCTACAGTTGATTCCTTCCTTCCTTCCTTCCTTCCTTCCTTCCTTCCTTCCTTCCTTC